>NC_079217.1:29771052-30071052 GCF_029633865.1 Lampris incognitus | reverse complement strand
GCCCAGTTGGACTGAGAAGCCTCCTTCCATGAATTCTGTGTACACATCTGGGTGTGTGATGGGCAGCTCAGACATCTGGGCGTAGTAGTAGGGGAGGTAGCGTGCATAATTCATCCTGTCATAAGCAAAGCACCATGGGATCATTGCTCGAATGCTAGCCAAGTGTAGCATCCAGTCTCCCTCTCTGGATGCTCGGATGAGCCCCAACAAGATTTCAACCATGTCCAAATAGGACATCCAGAAGTTCGAGAGGCTGCCGTTTCCACCTCTAAGGAACTCACGGTAGACTTCAAATAGATCCATGATGCATGTACAAGAGCTGTTCTCGAGGACCTCCTTCAAAGCATGTTGTGAGACTTCTTTCCCAAGGCTGTCAATGGTCTTCAGTGTCTCATTCAGGTGAACCATGTCATTCCTGTGAGTTTCTTCCAACCAGGACAGGAAACCATTCAAGGTCAGTCGCATGAGAGCCTCATACAGGAGCTTGTGTAGTCGCACTGCCCTGTTGTACTTGCGGCCATCCATAACACCAGCAATTGAGCCTTCTGCAATCATGCCAGACTCAATGCAGAGGTCTTTGAGTCCAGCATCTTGGAAACGCTTTCCTATTATTGCCAGCAGTGTGCAGATGGTGTGGAATACCCCAAGCCTAACGATGATATCATGGAACTTGTCATGGTGTTTCCATGTGATCTCGACAGCCTTGGCATACAGGGCTTGGTCAAAGACACAGACAATCTTCCTCAGGCCTAAGCACTGCATGATGCTCAGTGACTGGTTAAGCACCTCGTTGACAGTAGACATTTGTGTCGCTGGAGCATTGATGGTAGGCAGATAGCCTATATTGTCGGGGATGACCGTCATCTCTCCTCGAGTCAGGATGTTGAAGCCTGTCCAGCTGCTGACTGACTGTTCTTCTTGTTGTGACATGCGTGCTAGGACCCAAAGAAGGTTTTTCTCTCTGGCAAGCTTAGTATTGGCTGCAGTATCGGCATCTGACTTTTTGCTTTGTGGTGGCCCTACCCGTTGTCCAGCATTGTAAGTTGGTAACATTGGTGGGGGTCCATCAATGCTTCTCTTCTTTGTTTTGAGAACAGTGGGCATGGGTTGGACAGGAAGTGGGTTGACTGGCTTTGCTTGCACAGCAATCCCATTGACTCTGTGAGATGTTCCCTCACCACTGACAGTTTCTTCAAGACGGTCGATATTGTCCCAGGCTAAAGTTGTGAATATGCCAGGATGGATGTTAGCTGGAAGGGCAATGCCACTCCCTGATGATGAGAGTTTCTGGAGACACAGGGCAGTGTTGATCTCTTCCATCTGTGAATAGGACACACTGTGACCAAGTCGGTTGAGGATGTTTATCAACTCTACATTTCCTGTCAACGATTTGACACTGAATGGCAGAACAATGTGCTTGGAAGGCTTGGTATTTCCACATGTCACTGCATATACTATGTCATGGCCAAATTTCTGCAGAAGGCACTGCACTCTCTGGGATGCATGATCAGGATCATTTGAGCCTGTGAGTAGAGAGTACAGGAAGATAATGAGCGACTCTGGAATGGTAGGACATTCTGCTTCTGGTTTGACTTCAGGCGGCCAGGTTTGAGGAACATCTTGACTTTTAATGTCTGCTCTCAATTTGATGGCTGCTTTGGCTATAACATCTTGTGCACTGACACTTTTCAGGGTCTGCAGCTCCCTTTTGAGAGACTGATTTTCTTTGGCAAGTTCCCTCATGGACAAGTTATCGGGATAGAGGAGGAATTTTCCTTTCTCATCAGGGAATATCTGCAAGGCTCCAGCAAACTCACTCTCCAGGTTTTGCCTTATGTGCTTCTTGGTTGATTCCTTGACTTGGGCAATGCCTTGGGAGTTCATTGAAGCTACCAGTCTAGAAGAGAGATCAGTCATGGTCATCACTTGAGGATTGCCAAAAAGCTCCATCCTGATGAAGAGGAACAGCTCATTGTATGCCTTATTCACAGCAGCTTCATACTGGGCTGCAGCATCATCATCTTCATTGCTGGCAACCTCTCCTTTGGAAACCTCTTCTTTGGTGTAAAGTCTATAGCATGACCTGTGGTAGTGCCCTTCAGCTGCTACAAGGTCTCTACTCACAATGGCAAGGATTCTGCTGTCCCTTTTCTTTGTGGCTGCACTCCTGATCTTTGCATCAGCTCGCAGTTCTCGACACTGCACCAGTACTTCTCTCGTATTCTGTCTCTTGGAATATTTGCTGTTTTTCTGACAAAATATGCACTCTGCATCATAAGTCCTAGATGTACTTGGAGCATGTCGAGCTACTCTCTTAGATTGTTTCTCTTCAGCAGAGACACAACTTTTCTTTTCTTTTGCAAGGAGGCCATCAAGAATTTGCTTCATAGTGAAGATACTGCGACACTTTCTGTGGTAGTAGATTGCTGGAATCTGTCCCTCAGGAATGTCTTTTGCCAGTTTCAAAACTGGTGCATGATTTCGTATCTGAGCTGCCCTGAGCAGAGTTCTCCATGAGTCGACACTTTGTAGTGAAACCAGCTTATCTGTATCATCAGAACAGTGGATAATGCACTCCACCCGTGGGCGCTTTGGTATTGGGTAAAAACTTGCTTGTTCACCAGTGGCCATATTCAGTCGGTTTTCACCTGCCACATACAAACAAATACATGTAACTTAGGTGTATGAAGACTACTAAAACAAAGTTTACTTTGCTTCACCAGCGTCATATTACCATTATTTATCTTACATAGCCACAAATAGATACATTACCTAGTTGCTATGCAACAGCTGTATTTTGTCCACATGAGGCCGCTAAAATCAACACAAGATGAAAGTTCCTCGTAGCCACTTTAACTAATCATATTAACATATACATTAAAAGAACATGCTAACATTATGGGAAATTAGCTTACAATCTTCTCCAGAGTGAGACAAGAAGATAGATACCAGTTTCCTCTATATGTGTTTAGTAGAAAGCTATCTGGCTGCACGTTAGCCTAGCTTAGCACAATGAATGGAAGTACACAGTACTGGTTATCCTTGGTTGTTGGCCAACTAAGAACTGTCCCAGAGTTTAAGCTAGGCTAATCAGTACCAGGGGTGTTGAAATGCTATATTTGTAAAAATCTGGGCAAATACACAATCGTGAGAGGCACAGAAACAGGTTTCCTGAAAGAAAAATGAAATAGCTGCTCATTTGGAAAGGTTATCATGTATTATTTTACTTCTGTTAGTGTACCAAATAAAATGGCACCAGTGAAGTTGTGTCACCTTGGGTGATATCGATATCTGGTCTGACCCATGGACTAACTGGCTTTGGTCTAGTTAGTTTCTTAATAATAATGCCCTTCTAATTTAAGGTTCACAATCACCTCACACAATGAAATAGTATGGGTATATTATACATTTCCTGAATCTTTACAGTCCTGTGAGTATTCCAGTTTTTGTGTTTTGTGTCCCTGATATTCCTAGATGCCACAGGGCTAAAAGAAAGTATATAGTTTAGGCGAAAATTGCAGAAAGATGTGTGTTATTGACGGGTTGAAGAGCTCAAGTGACCTCTATATTTGTGAAAGATATCCACAACAGGGCTTGAATGAAAGCTAAGAAGGTCCCCTTTAAAATGATACCAAAGACAATATTATAGAACATTGAAAAATGTCCTGACCATGAGGCTAAACCAGGATATGCACCAGCGTCTAAAATGCAATTTACTTTAGGGGGTGGTTAACTTCATGAGCTGATAACTGTGATACAGCTGCCACTCAGGAATGGTCATCATACCAAAATATCATCTACAGACATGGATCCTTTCAAAAATTATAAGTAAGTTTTGCCACCTTGAGTGTACCGAAATAGGAAATTTTGGGCTCTGGCCCATGGACTATGTGCCTCGTCCAGATTATTCACACAGTCAACTCATACTATACCTGACCTTGAGGTAAAATTATATCCTTATTAAAGAAGGCTTACATATATGTATAAGAATGAGACGCGCACCTGAACGAGCCGTTCTTAAAACAGTGGCTTGTATAAAGTTTTTTTTCTTCTGTGAAAGAAGCATGTGACCGGTTTTGACCCTGCCTCTCAAAGAACCGGAATCGAGAATCAGAATCAGAATCGTTAAAATCGAACCGATGCCCGACCCTACTTCAGTGTGATAAATAATGCTGAGTGACTTGTGGGAGCAACACCATATGCATAAATGGATCATACAAAGAAAAGTCCATCAGATAGGAAAACTCGGCGATATCAAAGTAAATGCCCATGCAGATAAAGTAAGAATACATTATTTATTAATTGGCTTGTGAAGAATAAAATGCTACGAAACCGGGGAATTCACGTCTTTTGAATACCTTGCTTTTACTGTACATTGCAATGCTACAGTTTTAATAGTAGCATGGGTGCGTAAGATGGCGTCGTTCAACTTCCGATGTACGAGTACTTGAACAAGAACTATCGGTCTGGTTTGCTGAGAGAAGCGATGGCTTTGTTTTACACTCGCTGTTTGCAGGACCTCTCTAAAATCATGGTCAACGATGTACATCGCGTCGTGAGTGCTTCCTCGGTAGCTCAGGCGAGCAAAAAAGAAAAGGGGTTCAAGATGTATAATTTTGAGCTACATCGATAACTATGAAGGTGAGTAACGCATCATTAGAACTATGCTCGCGCTAGCTACCTAACATATTAGCTGGCTGCCTTGCACATTGCTACTTTGTTTCTATTAGTCAGCTAATGTTGCTAACTTGCATCTACATTCAGAATCACAACCAGTAACGCTACATTCTTGACTAATGTAAATCCGTCTCTTTTTCAGTATCAGTCAAAGATGCAAGTACAGGTGATGTCAGCGTCAGGGCAACCTGCTATAGGTCAATGAGAAACCTGACAGGTTTAGAGTAGGAGGATGAGCAGTTAGCTAGCTTACACAGCTAGCTAGGTATAGTTCTCAGTCATGTTCTGGGGAGTCGGTGTTACCAGAGTTTGGATGTTAGGCAAAACACTAGTTTTGAGATATATATGCACACTTTAGCATGGTGTCCCCAGTAAATGGTTTGAGTATTTCTGTTTCATGTTCCTTTGCAGATGTTCCACTCACCTTATGAACTATCACCTTCCACTCATGCATCTTCTTACTGTTACGATCCACATATTCATACTTTGTTTAAATCAGTTGAGACAGTTTCCAGAACCAAAATGGAAAAACAAACTGATTAGAATGCATGTTCTATACTGCTGAAATGCTACTTTGGAGTTTGAGTTTTTCTTGAACCTATGTATGCAAGCCCCCTGTCTCAACTTGTTATTCTTTCTTAATCACATAATCGTTCAAATTAAGACCAATAATTCTACAACCTTTTAATGAAATATAAACAATATCTCCATGACATGGATTTTTTTTTTATGCCACCTCTTTCCTTACTATTTCAGGTTATCTTGATGGATTCATGCCCCGTGGAGCTCATACATACACAGTGCTCGTGTGTTGCTGGTACTGCCTTATATAACAACACTAGCTCTGTTGTATCAGTCTGCACATTATTCTCAGCTGAACACTCCAGTGGTCCCACCTGTCCTGAGCTGCACAGAGCGAGCAGTGTTGGCACAAGCCACGAAAAATGGTAAGTTAAATGTTTTTTTTTTAAACTTATGCATGAAGGCCTACATAAACACATGACATCAATATCTAATCAAATGTCTTTCAATTAAATGGGGTGTGAAGACAGGCCCAGAGGACAAAATGGTTGTCTTGTCTGCGAGGCCTAAACCAACACAGAGGACGATGGCTGATGGCGTGAGATATGTTCTGAAATGTAAATCCGACACATAATTTACAATAACACCACTCGCACATCCACTTATCTGGGTACTGCAGGTACGTAAACGCAACTAATCAGCAAGTCGATTCACTTATTTAGAAAGTATCAAAAGTTAATCCAACACATTATTTACAGAAAGTTAGAGAATACTCTTAATGACATTGTTTACACAGGAGCACACTCTACAAGGCTTATCAAAGAGAACTACCAGACCTCTCTTCTGCAGGTGTCAAGTGTATAAAGATATGGCCTGTGCAGCACTGATTACCACTGTGGGCATCTCCAGTGAGGTCCCATTAGTGGACTCTGCACTTGGAAAGGTCCAGGCAGGAAGTCCACTGTCATATCAGCAACTGCTGACCGCAAGCAGGCAAATAACATTCCACCCAGATGCCCCTCCTCACCCATCCCTTCCTCTACAGCACTACAGACTGGACCCATCAAACTGCATGTTCGTGTGCAGCGAAAAGGAAAAGGAACAGCTGTTTATATCATCACTGGAGACCACGTGGGATATGGCTCACAAAATTGAAGCTGCAACCAAGGACCAGAGTATGGTCTCAGAATGGCATCAGCTGAGAAGGCCGTGCCTCACCTCCTCCCACTTGTGCCACGTTGGAGGACCCATTTCAGCTGAACACCTAGCTGACAGGATCCTGCGAGGGACCCCTCAGACACCAGCAATGAAGAGGGGTCTGAAAATGGAGGCAGGTACTGTCAGAGCAAGGTTGTGAACTACTCACCATGTCGGTTCGTCATCCACCCTGATGCACCCTGGCTGGGGTCTTCTCTGGATGGATTGATTTACAACTCCTCAGAGCCCACCATTTGGCCTGCTTGAAGTAAAATGTCCCAAAAAGCTATGTTGACTGCTCCTACCTGAAGCTCGAGGAAGGCAAGCTGAAGCAACAACACGCCTACTTTTGGCAAGTGCAAGGACAGCTGCTTGTCACAGGACTTGAATGGTGCAACTTTGTGGTGTTTGCTGTGGGGTACATGTTAATCCAACAGATCTATAAAGACGGTGGCATTGCAAACGCCATCAGAGAGAGGGCAGACCATTTCTTTTTCTTTTTTTCTATTTTACTTTTACATGCCAAGATACCTGAGTAATTGAATGAGTTATTCATTGAATCAATTAAATTAGTTATGAATTGTTTGGTTAACATAATAATCATTTCCATTGTTCTAATCTCATGTCAGCATTCTGTGCATTTCAGTTCCCTCAAATGGACCGTTGCCTGCAAATCATTATAAAAAGTAAAGAGAGGATCACAGTTTATTTGCAATTGTACCACGCTTTGTGTAAATACTTGGTTCTGATTGGCTGATCTAACTGTCCTTTTCTGGTGGACACATGAAAGTTGTACATTACTTTCTGTAAAAAGGTTTGAATATATGCATTTTATATAGTGTAATGGTGACTGTGGTATAAACCATCAGGAGGCATGATTGAGTTAAAAAAAAAAATTAAAAATACTTTTTCTTAACATACAAATATCATCCTTAAATAACAGGTGCAAAACATTGGTAATGATCAAACTGGATGTGATTGTGAATCTCAATCACATTTAACACAAACTGTAACAATATCACCAGGCACAGGCAACGTTTACCTCTAGAGCATGAATTCATGTATATTTTGGCTGGGGGTATACTAAACGAATTGGTTCAAAACATTTGTCAGAAGGGTAGTGGGGACTGGGCCAGATGGAGACATTTCTCCATAACTGTATGGCCCATGTTTTCACCAGAGGTCTATTTTGGTAATTAACCAGGAAGCAGGCCACGCTAAACAGCTTATTGATACTCCCAGTGATAGAGAGGGGAATGATGGTAACAAAAAGCTTCTTCCCCTTCACCCTTCTGATGAACCCCTTCACCCTTCTGATGGACCTCTCCACATGAACCCTCAGCCATGCAATTGCCTGTGTTTCTCGAACGTCTTCCTCCAGCATCTGGGTCCTCTTTGACAGGAAGGCTGGCCGGTACACCCTGCAGGGGACAAGGTCATCGATGAAAGAACCCTTGTCAACCATGATGGCCGTGTCAGGGGTCAGGAGAGGTATTATTCCTGAGTGTTTGGAGATCTCTTTATCACTTACTGAGCCTGCATAGAGGGCTGAAACCAAGGTAATGGCTCCATGTGGTACCATTCCCAGCATGCTCTTGAAGGTGCAGTGTGACTTGTACATTGAAAACACCTCGCTCTGTAAAAGGAGAGATGGCCAGTGTTTGGCAGTGGATTTCAGTACAGTCAATCACGATCTGGGTGTCTGGATAGTTCCCAAATTCACGTGGCAGCTGAGCTTTGACTGCTTCTGGTGACATCCATAGACACACAGACCCCAGCAGGTTGTATAGGAAGTTGGCCCATGTGATGACAAATCCTACTGGTTGTGGTGTGGTGAATGTCAAAGCGATGGCCTAGATCCCTCAGCATCATGCCCACTGAAAGGTTTATCAGAAACAAAAACGGCTCAACAACAGGTGCCAGTTTCTGTCAATAGAGAAAAACAGAGACATTATGTTCTCATACTTATAGACGATGCACAACAGAAGAGCAGCTGATAAAACCAACATGTAATGTAACGGTTTTTGAAATTGTGTCCAGTCCAAAGCAACAAAACATACACATACAGTTGTCCTTAAGGGAATTGGCTCTTCAAGGTCAGTAGAGGCTACCTTAGCCCGGGTGACCAAATTTTGGAGGTAGACGGCTTGATCAAGCACCAGAAGCAAATGAAATGCTCATAGGTAGCAAACCTTAGGACACAAGCCATAATACATGACATGGTAGTGTCACATTGTATTGTCTGTGCAGTATAGCCCAGTACTTATTGCAATCTTCTATGTGTGGGTGTGTGTGAGAGGCAATGGTGAGGGGTGGAGGGACTGAACAGGTGAGTTAATTTGGCAGGGGTGATGAAATTAAACGATACAACTCAGACATACCTGGTGTAAAACCGAATGTCGTCATCGGAACCTGCAAATCGCCTCAGGCTGAATTTGGACTTTAGTTGGACGGTCTCTAGTTGTTTCTGGAACACTTCTATTTGTTTCCTCTGACTCGTTGTAGGCCAGGGCATCATCCAAAGCGGCATGATTAGGAGCCACGCAGTAGTCACGCTTTTGCAGGCAGCTGCTGACATCATCTCATTATCATAGGAGTCCAGAGCTGGCAGAGGGGTGACAGCAGGACACTCCCGGCGCGCCCGCACACCTAGCCTGGTTGTGGGTTTGGAGTACTCATTCCATGCAAAGAGTGTAGTGTGGGGACAACTCCTTTCTTGAGCCTTCTTAACACACCTGTAGCTGGCACAGCGAAATCGCCCGGTTCAAAATGCCGACTACACACTTGTGTACTCTTGGCTACGGTAAACACATCCCTCCGAATCTTCGCTAGCCACTTAGCTCTTTCCTCGCAGTTACTAGGGAATGAATGGAAACTGAAGAGAATTATAGCGTGCCAAATTTGCACACTCTGGCTGTGGTATCCTAGCATTTATACTGTTATTTCCTAAGAAATACTTACCTGCCAATGGCTAAGAAGAATACTAAATGGTACATAATCATCCTACTTACCTTGGTTAATCCTGTTGTAGAGTAATGATATGGGTTATTACTGAGGAGTCCACTATCTTATGCTGTTCAGAGTTTATGTTCTGTAACCGTAGAAGAAGAGTTACCGGAGTCGGCGTCCGGAAGGTCGGTGTTGACGGTGTTGATACAACGTCAGGCCAATATTATTTTTTCCTAGGATGAATCCGGAAAGTTCCCGCCTTCAGGCGCTAGGATTGGCCAGGTTTGCCTGTCAGTCAACTTTCCTAGGAAAAAAAAATATTTGCTTACTGTACACACAGTTAAGTTGGCACAGCTTGGTTGCAAACGTGGCTAATGTGAATGTAACGCATAATGGTGCAACACTTTAAATAAAATGTTGAAACGAAGTTTGAGATGTTGTGGAAAATCCATTCTTCATAAGATACATCTTTTTGGCGACAAGGGAAAACGTATTTTGAAGAGGACACCAATGCCGGCTTGGATGACAAAGCAGATGGCAGTGTGACGGGTCAGGTTGGTTAGCAGTTACTAAAGCTAGCAAAGTGAAGAGGATTGTTTTCAGCTAACAAAGTGGGAGAGAGAAATAGTGAAGAAATGGCTACCATTGGCACGCTTGCAGCAGTTGATTCCAAAAATCAAACTTGGGAAGAGTATTGTGAAATACTGGATCAGTCTTTTGCGGCCAGCGCCATTGATGATGGAGATGGGCAGTAAGTGTTGTCAGAGCATCAACATACAGCTTGATGAGGAACCTTCTCAGCACAGACAAGCCGAAGAACAAAACCTACCAGCAACTTATAGTGCTGCTGAAAAATCACCTTGACCCAAAGCCGAGCGAAATTGTGCAAAGGTACAATTTTGATTCCTGAAATTGCAAGTCTAATGAATCCATAATGGAGTATGTGGCGGAGCTGTCGGCTGTACAGCAGATGTTGAGAGAGAGAGAGAGAGAGAGAGGATCGTCTGTGGGATTAATGACGACCGGACTCAAAGATGGCTCCTGGCAGAAGCGGATTTGACAAAGCCTTGTCAATTGCCATAGCAGCGGAGACCGCACACAAAAATGCCCATGATCTGAAAAATCCCAGTGCAACGACAAAGTGCTTCAATGTAAACAAAGGCTTGCACGAGGCTGGTGCGTTCAAGGGAGCTACGAGGGAGGGCTACCGTTGCAAAGGACAACATACTGCATCAGAATGTAAGTTTAAACAAGAAAAATGTAATGCTTGTGGGAAAATAGGGCACATTGCTAGAGCTTGCTGTAACAAGAATACCCAGAATAAATGGAATAAAAAAGCAGCTGATGTAAAGAGAGATAAAGGGCAGAGTTCAAACTACCGTTCCCATAAAGTGCAAGAGAAGCATGATGGCAGTAACACTGATGGCTCAGAAGAAGGCACATTCACACTGAAGTGCATGAAGTTCAAATTGGGACTTATGAATGAAGTGCACCTGAGAAGAGTAGACACATATACTGTGAAGATGAAACTAAATGGGGAAAAGTGTTACTTTTGAGATAGATACCTGCTGCAGTCTCACTGTAATGAATGGAAAAAACAAAAACATTCCAAATGATGTGGAAAGACACAAACTCCTCGGATGAGGAAAGTCAAAATCAAGTTGGAGACTTATACAGGAGACCCTGTTAAGGTGTTTGGAGTAGCACTTGTCGGTGTTAAAATACAAGCGGCAAAGTGCTAAACTGCCCATCGTTGTGGTCAAAGGGAATGGCCCCACCTTACTTGGACAAGGCTGGCTGGAGGAGTCGCATCTAAGATGGAGAGAAATCAAAGACCGAAGCAAAGCCTGTCAAGTGCAACACATCACAGCAGAGAAAAGAATACTACAGCAGGTGTTAAAGAGAGACTAACATGTCCTTTCTGAACACATTTTTTAATATTGGAAGTTTGAATCATAACCGAAAATAGGTGGTTTTATGAATTCAAAGCTATTGGCTACGATCTTCCTGGGTGGTCGTTTGGGTGTGGCTCGGTGTTCGCGTGGGTGGGGCTCAGTACTGCTCATCACTCGCCATAGAAAAAAACTGGGTGAATATGTTCGATGATACAAATAACTGTTAGATAGATGATAGATATTTAGATAAATAGACAGATGGCAATACGTCGTAGCAAGATCAATAGTTTCAGCAAAATGGCACAAGCTCGATCCATGTAGTGAGCAAGAGGGGGTGAAAGTGGTTTCTCCGTGGTTTTATAGCATCTCACTATTGACACACCCTATATGCAAATTGACTGGTGTCTACGTAACCACCGGCACAATTTGTCATTGGACACCATCTACAGTCAATCACAGATCTCTCTTGAGTGGCCGCAGACGCGCTGTTTTGGCCACTGAATTTCTCCGTGGTCACAGTCCAACTCGGAACATAGCCTATCAATAGGAACTTTCAGATTTTGGTGTCTTATCACTTTAAGCAAACATGAGGATGTGTTCAGAGAGGAGCTTGGCACACTTAAAGGTACCAAGGCTACCATCCATGTGAAAGACAACCCAGTCCCACAATTCACAGCGTTGATAATTGAACGCCCCTTTTTGCCTTGTTTGATTCATTAATTTTTCGGGCGAAATTAAGATTTTGGATGGATAAGTTAGCAGCTAACTAATGATTCAGTAGGACGTAACCAGTTGTACCAGAAGTTTTTATGCAAACGGACACACCCGGAAGTTCCGCAGCGCAACATTAATAGACCGAGCCTATTACCGTCCATCGGCCACCAAAATCTAAACATGGCTTTCTTGATGAATTTTCGGAGCTACTGTCTGTTTTCCACCGAGCATGATCCCCCCCCCCCATTATCTTAGGTGATAACAGACCCCAATGCTGGAAACCTAATTAGCTTAGTGGAAGCATTTGCTCTCACTCAGCATGTTTCTGGACCCACCCCTAATAAGGGGCATACTCTGGACTTGGTCATATCTATCCATCCATCCATTATCCAAACCACTTATCCTGCTGTCAGGGTTGCGGGGATGATGGAGCCTATCCCAGCAGTTAGTCATATCAAAATAATTTATTACTGTACCCTATGTGATGGATGTTGGTATTTCAGTTCACTCTTGCATATTTTTTTTTGTCTGCTTTTCCTGTACAACAGGAGAGGACTTGAATAATAATAATAATAATAATAAAAAACGTTTCATTGACATAATACAATTAAAACCTTTAAGAAAACTGTAAATGAGTTATCGCCATTCATGGCATCACAAACCGAGCCTCTTGTGAACAACTTCAACTCAAAAATACAAAATATCTTTGACAACATTGCACCTGTTAAAACTAAAAACATATAGAAAAAAACAAAAAGCCCCCTGGAGAAATGGACTGGTTCTTAGGCAGCTAAAGAGACTGTTGCCAGGCAGAACGACAGTGGAGAAAAGACTAAACTTCAGGTTCACCATTACATTTATAAGGATAGACTGAACAAGTACAGCAAAGAAATTAAATGGGCCATGCAGTCTTTTTTTTTTCTCTCTAAAATCATTCATGAAAATATTAACAATAGTAAAGTGCTTTTCTCTACTATTGATCAACTTATTAATCCACCATATCCAAACCCATCAGAGATGCTGTCCATTGAAAAATGTGAGCAATTCGCTTACATTCTTCAATAACAAAATTATATCCATTAGACAGAACATTAATGCGTCAAGATCCAGTAATGAACCTACTCTCCAGTTCTCCAGAAATATCAATAGCGCCATGTCTCACTTTGACCGTCTAGACCTTAAAAGTCTAGATAATATTGTTGGGCAGCTCAGGTCCTCCACCTGCTGCTTGGATCCTCTTTCTACCACATTTTAAAAAAAATGTTTTTAATTGCTTAGCACATGATGTTTTAGAAGTTAACTGCTCTCTTCAAGCAGGTATATTTCCTGCAACACTTAAGACAGCTGTCATTAAACCACTTCTAAAGAAGAGCAACCTTGATGCGACAGCTATTGCCAACTTCAGGCCCATCTCCAACTTACCATTCCGCAGAAAAATACTTAGGGGGAGTTTATTCACATGTTAATAACTATTTAATATCAAACAACCTTCTTACCATTTATCAATCCCGTTTTCGATCTCACCATAGCACAGAAACAGCACTTATCTAAGTTGTGAATGATCCGCATATGAACACAGATTCTAAAAAAAAAATATATTTGTTCTTGTGCTCCTGAATCTTAGTGCTGCCTTCGACACCATTAATCATGACATTTTGCTAGAGAGATTAGAAAAATGGGTCAGCCTCTCTGGCTCAGTTCTCCGCTGGTTTAGAACATACTTATAGGACAGGCAGTTCTTTGTCTATTGGAGAATTTTCCTCGGACAAAATGGGTATAATCTGTGGGGTACTCCAAGATTTGATTCTTGGACCGTTGCTGTTCAATCTCTACATGCTCCCACTCGCACATGGTATACAGAAACACAGTGAACTATATACAGATTGTTCACAACTGTACATATCCTTATCTCCTGATAACATAGATCCCATACATTCCCTAACTCACTGTATTGATGATATTAATACATGGCTGTTGGAGAACTTTTTACAATTGAACAAAGAAAAGATAGAAATACTAATTGCAGCTCATCTCAGCTCTCTCTGGAGTGCAAAAGCAAAGCTAGAAATCTCGGTGCAATCATAGACAGTGATCTAAATTTTAAGAGCCACATCAATCTTCTCACAAGATCAGCCTCCTACTATCTTAAAAAAAATTCTAAACTAAGGGGCTTTCTATCAAAATCAGACTGTGAGAATTTAATCCACACATTTATAACAAGTAGACTAGACTACTGTAATGGACTATTCACCTGCCTCCCAAAATCAGTTGTGCACCAACTACAGTTAATTTAAAATGCGGCAGCACATGTTCTCACCAGAACTAAAACGTATGAACACATTACATCTGTTCTTAGATCTCTGCATTGGCTCCCCGTCAAAACTAAAATGGATTTTAAAATTCTGTCCGTTCTCATTCAATTTCTGTGTGGTACAGTACTTTCAGCTGAGTCACAAGATTAAACACTGCCATCTGGTGGGCTTAATTGAAATGCAGCGCATTCATATGACAATTACGTTCTATAAATCGCTTTGGAATATACATTTCAGGACCAGCTAGATGAGTAAAACACAACGATTTATAGTCCGGGTACTGGCCCAGTATCCTGAAATTAAAGATGGTAGCAAGGCTTTTTTTTTTTTTTTTACATTTATCTTATTTATTTAGCTATTAATTTTGGTGTCTGATCATTTTTCCATTTTTGTCTCATATTCTGACTTATAATAGTGATAACTATCAATAAAGAGCTGAGTTTAAATACATCTTACTGCATGAAGCACAGTAAATATGAATATTGGGAAAAGGAAAAGCGAGAGAAAAGCATGAGAGAGAGAGTTAAAATTATGCCAACAGTCCAGCAGTGCTGGACAGTGGTGAGAGAGCATGTATGAGCAACAATGCATGGCAGGGGAGGAGGAACTGGAGCTGTGTGTGTGTGTGTGGGGGGGGCTAACACTGTTATTGTTGACTGTCTGCGCGTGTGAGATGCGATGTGACAGCTGAGCAGGGCTGTGAGGGCAGAGATGAATTCGCAAATGCTAGCCCCAGGGACCAGTGGGTTTGGTGGGGGAGGAGATGTAAAGGGATGTGGGGGTTACACTTGATGGTGGGGAGAGAGGGAAGGAGGGAGGCGTGGGAGGTGGAAAGAACCAGCGAGGGCAAACTGGCCA
Organism: Lampris incognitus; assembly: GCF_029633865.1. Taxonomy (NCBI): domain Eukaryota; kingdom Metazoa; phylum Chordata; class Actinopteri; order Lampriformes; family Lampridae; genus Lampris; species Lampris incognitus. The sequence goes on along the minus strand of NC_079217.1, from coordinate 30,055,928 downwards.
CATTGTAAGATTCTCCCTCCTCCTGTCCTTTTTTGGTTGTGAGTCATGTGCAAATTAAATACTGGTGTGAAAACTTGTAAAGTTCATAATTTGATTAGTTTCAGTGATAAATTCAACGTTACTGACAGAATATACTCCATGTGATGTAGCATCTCATTTTTGATGGGGTGCTAAAGGACAAAATGCAGGAAGACAGAAAAAATAAATGCAGCCAAGAGCAAAATAAAATGATAAATGCAAATGTCAGTAGCATTGTATTGGCATTCTGGTGTCAATAAAAGCAGATGGCATGTATCAGAAATGGACAGCTAATTTTGCCCTTTAACTGCTATGCTGATGACTCAATTCAATTGTCATTAAAAACAATGTGCAGGCACATGTTAAAAATGAAATGAGGGCTGTGGCTTCACCAAACAGTGCAAGACACACACAGCAAACACAGTATAATATATACACACATGAAGGCTAAAATAAGTTAAAAAAAGAGCAAGAGTACAAAATATTTAAACATATCTACAGACATTCAGAGGGTGGCCAGGTTCAGGTGGGCAACAGCTTGTGGAAAGAAGCTGTTTTTGAGCCTAGTAGTGCAGGCTCTGAGGCTCCTGTAATGCCTCCCAGAGAGCAGGTGGAGAACAGTCCATGGTTGGGGTGGGTGGGACCTCTGCTGATGCTCAGACCTCTTCGAAGGCAGTGTTTGTGATAAATGTCTTTTTTGGCTGGGAGCTGGGTACCTGTGATATGCTGGGCCGCCTTGATGACCTGTGGGTCTGGTCTACTGAGGTGCAGCTGGTCAGGATTTTCTCTATGGTGCAATGGTAGAAGTCGGTGAGAATTTTGGGGGATAGACGGGCGCTCCTCAGCCTCCTCAGGAAATGCAGGCATTGTTGGGACTTATTCACAAGGACCTGGGTGTTTAATGTCCAGGAAAGTTCCTCGCTGATGTGGACTCCAAGGAATGTAAAGCTGGAGACACGCTCCACTTCCACCCCATTGATGTGTGTGGGGGAGTGGCTGCAGCTTCTACACCTCCTGAAGTCCACAATCAGCTGCCTCGTCTTCTGCACATTGAGGACAAGATTGTTGGTAGTACACCATGATGCGAGCTGCTGAATCTCATCCCTGTAGGCCGTCTCGTCATTGTTGGTGATAGGGCCAATGACTGTGGTGTCATTTGCAAACGTAACTATAACATTTGAAGGGTGAGTTGGCAGGCAGTCGTGGGTAAAGAGGGAGAAAAGGAGGGGGCTCAGAACACAGCCTTGAGGGGCAGCTGTGCTGAGGGTCAGGGTGGAGAAGGTGTGGTCACCTAACCTAACAGACTGAGGTCTGTTGGTCAGGAAGTCCAGGATCCAGTTACAGAGGGAGGGGTTGAGGCCAAGGGAAAGAAGTTTGGTGGTTAGTTTGGCAGGGATGATGGTGTTGAAGGCAGAGCTATAATCTATAAACAGCATCCGGATGTATGTGTTTTTAAGTTCAAGGTGGGTCAGAGCAAAGTGCAGGGCAGTGGCAATGGCATCCTCAGTAGACCTTTTGGGATGGTAGGCGAACTGATATGGGTCGAATGTGGGGGGGATAATGTTTTTGATGTGAGCCAGAACCAGTCTTTCAAAGCACTTCATGGCAATGGGGGTGAGTGCTATGGGTCGGTAGTCATTCAGACATGTGGATGTTGGTTTCTTGGGGACAGGAATGATAGAGGTGGTTTTAAAGCATGCCAGGACTATGGATTGGGACACTGAGAAGTTAAATATAGTTGCGAAGATCTCAGCCAGCTGGTCGGAACATTCCCGGACTCTCAACTATACTTAAATTTTGGTCGAAAGACACCTCTAAACTCATATTTAGAAGCCTGCTCGAAAGATATGAAACAATGGATGAATATGAACTTCATGCTTTAGATATTAGAGTTGCTGGGCCAGCCAAACATGGGCATCAGCCAGGTTTTATGGCTACATTATATCTCCTAGTCCCACTGTTAGAAACCTTAGTTTTAGATTTGATTCTTCTCTTTATTTTTGAGTCCCACATCAAGACTGTCAGAGACAGCATTTTTTTCATCTTTGTAACATTGATAAAATTTGATTATTTTTTTTTTCATTTCCTGACAACCCGATCCATGTATTTGTCTCGTTGTATTGACTACTGCTATGTCCATCTCTTTGGTGTGACTAAATCATCCACATAAAGTTATCAGCTTGTTTAAAATGCTGCAGCTAGTCTTAACAAAAACCAGGAAATTTGACCTTATTACTCCCATGTCTGTCTCCCCTCCACTGTCTTGCAATACTAGTCAGAGCAGATGGAAGATTCTTCTTTTAATGAACAAAATATTGAATGATTTAGCACTGTCATACCTTACAGATTTCATCAGCCCACATACTGCATCTCATACTAAGCGTCCTTTAGATGCTTGTGATTTAATAACTCCAAAAATCAACAAAAAGAGAGCTGGTCATTCAGCCACCGCCTTTGGGAAAAACTACCTAAATTTATTCAACAAACTTGATCTTTTGATGTTTTCAAGTCCAGACTGAAAACCCATCTCAAAACGGCTATTACGCATGTGTTTCATTGTTTTTCAATGCAATTTATTGTATAGCCAATATTTGTCATAATATTTCTATACTTACTGTTATAATTACATTTTATCATTACTCTGTCATTATTTTCACTATTATCTGTTATGAACCACAGTCGACACCAGTGATCCTTTAAAAAAAAAAATTTTACATTATGGATGTGCCTTAACCTGAAATCATTGTTGTGATCAATGATAGTTATGGGTATTGTTAAGATTTTTAAAGTACTACTATTCTTACCGATACTTCTTATTGATCCGGTGCTTTAATGATACTCTTATCAGTTCTTTTTTTATTTTCTTAAGAGGTGAAGGTGGGATTACATCAAGGATCAGCCCTGAGCTCTTTCTTGTTTGCAGTGGTGATGGACAGGTCGACGGACAAGATCAGGCAGGAGTCTCCATGGACGATGATGTTTGCGGATGACATTGTGATCTGTAGCAAGAGTAGGGTGCAGGTTGAGGAGGGCCTGGGGAGGTGGAGGTATGCACTGGAGAGAAGAGGAATGAAATTCAGTAGGAACAAGATCAAATACTTATGCATGAATGAGAGGGAGGACAGCGAAATGGTCAGGATGCAAGGAGTGGAGGTTTAAATACTTGGGGTCAACTGTCCAAAGTAATTGGGAGTGCAGTAGAGAGTGCAGGCAGGGTGGAGTGGATGGAGAAGAGTGTCAGGAGTGATTTGTGACAGAATGGTACCAGCAAGAGTTAAAGGGAAGGTTTACAAGGTGGTTGAGAGACCAGCTATGTTATATGGTTTGGAGACAGTGACACTGATGAAAAGACAGGAGGCGGAGCTGGAGGTGGCAGAGTTGAAGATACTAAGATTTTCACTGGAAGTGACGAAGAAGGACAGGATTTGGAACAGTTATATTAGAGGGACCGATCAAGTTGGACGGTTTGGAGACAAAGCAAGAGAGACAAGATTGAGATGGTTTGGACATGTGTGGAGGAGAGATGCTGGGTATACTGGGAGAAGGATGCTGAATATGGAGCTGTCAGGGAAGAGGAAAAGAGGAAGGCCAAAGAGGTTGTTTATGGATGTGGTGAGGGAGGACATGCAGGTGGCTGGTGTGATAGAGGAAGATGCAGAAGACGGGAAGAAATGGAAACGGATGATTCGCTGTGGCGACCCCTTTTGAAATTCCAATTAGAATCTGGTTGAAAATATTTGAATCCGTCATAGAACCAATTGCTCTCTATGGCAGTGAAGTGTGGGGGTCTACTTGCAAGTCAAGAACTAGATAAATGGGGAAAAACATCCAATTGAGACCCTGTATGTTGAATTCTGTAAAACATTCTTAAAGTCCATCGGCACACCACAAACAATGCATGCAGGGCAGAACTAGGCAAATATCCTCTTCTGATTAGAATTCAAAAAAGAGCAATCAGATTCTGGAAACAGATATCTAACATTCAGTGACCCACACTTTTTCCATTATAAAGCCTTGCAATACCAAGAGTTGAGCAAAGATACGAACTCTCCTACCAACCTGGTCTTCAGGTATGTATGTATGTGTATGAATGGGTGTGTATGTCGGCCCTGTGTGACGCCCTGGCGGCCTGTCTCCCCGCCTGCCGCCCAATGACTGCTGGGATAGGATATTTACTCTCAGTATTTACGGACTGCTGCAAATTTCAACTTTAAAATGTCTGCTGCTTGACTGTTTTACTTGACAGAAAACATACAAGAACATAAGAGGGTAATGTATTTATTGGAGAAAGCTCAAGTTGGTGTTTTTGCTCTTGCGTCATCACTGAGTGAAACTGAGACGGTAATAAGAATTTAAACTTTTTTCAGTGTTAGGTGAAAGACACGGATCAGAAAGACTGGTTGGCATAATAAAACCTGAGGATTTGACTAGCTTCCAGAATGTGGCAGAATCATTCAGATTTTAACTTATCATGGTAAAATAATAGTCACATTTAGAATTTTTAAAAAATTATTTAGTGCATTTATCCATCCATCCATTGTCTTATCCGCTTATCCTGCTCTCAGGGTCGTGGGGAGCCTATCCCAGCAGTCATTGGGCGGCAGGCGGGGAAACAGCCTGGAAAGGCCTCCAGGCCACCACAGAACAGATCAGAGTTGTGATATGTGGTCATTCTAATAAGTGTCAATCTTCCTTACTTGTAGATGGCACTGAAATAGATTCATTAAATCAAAGGGTTGTCTTTTCCGCATATCTTGTTTTTTTTGTTTTTTTTTAAAGGGCGTGTTTATCACATATCAATATCAGCTATTTGTGAGACAATACCCAGGTCACTGTTGTAAAGAAAATAATAATAATAATTTTATTTATATACCACTTTTCTAAAACAATGTCACAAAGTGCTTCGCAAAAAAAGATAAAACCAGACAAGGCAAAAAAGAGTAAGATCAAATAAGTAAGAGTACAAACATAGTATAAATAAAAACAAATATCAAACATTTGTAAAAGCTTTCATAAAAAGAAAAGTTATAAGATGAGATTTAAAAGAAGCTATAGAGACTTGGTTTGTTTTGGTTAGACGAGAAGAGCGTTCCATAGTGTGGGGGCTCTAACAGCAAAATGCCCGATCACCCTTTGTAACAAACCGAGGCCTGGGAATAACTAGCAAGGCTCCATCTGCAGACATTAATGGTCGAGAGGGCATATACCAAGTTAATAAATCATAAATGTATGAAGGAGCAAGACCATTTAAAGCCTTAAAAGTGAGCAGTAAAATTTTTAAATCAGTTGGAAATATAACGGAGCCAGTGTAGGGAGGCTAGCACAGGAGTGATATGGTCATGCCTCCTTGTCCCAGTAATGAGCTGAGCAGAGGCATTTTGTACCAACTGCATACGGTGGAGGGAGCCCTTGTGGATGCCAGAATATTTGCATTACAATGGTTGAGCTGAGAATAGATAAAAGCATGTACAACTCTAGCAGATCAGCAATTGATGAAAAAAATGACCTAATTTTAGAGATGACCTTAAGATGGGGAAAGCATTGCTGAACAACATGTTTGATTGTCAAAGCCAAGGTTAGCATAGAATATTACCCCAAGATTCCTAGCAGCCTGCTTAAGATTACTTGACGAAGATTAGCACCAAAAGGGCTGATGGAATTTGGGGGACCGAACGGAATAACCTCAGACTTATCATCATCAAATTTGAGAAAAATTTCGGTCATCCAGGATTAAATGTCAGAGAGGCAAGTTGTGAGAGGCTAGTGTGCTAGGATCTGTGGGTTTTAGTGGCATGTATAACTGAGTGTCGTCAGCATAAAACTTGTTGAGCACATCGTGATTTTGAATGACCTAGCCAAGTGGCAGCATGTATATAGAAAAGAGAAGGGGGCAAATAACTGAGCCTTGAGGGGACACCACAACTCAACTGAGCCACCGAGGAGGTAGTTACCCAGAGCAGAAAAGGTTCTGTTGGTGAGGTAAGAGCGTAATAAGCTAAGAAGAGCCCTTGATGCCAACCCAAGTCTCTAAGCAATGTAAGAGGATGTTGTGATTGACCATGTCAAAGCAACACTTCAGTATAGAAGAACTAAAATTGAGCAGTCACCTCTGTCTGCAGTCAGCAGTAGGTCATTAGTGACCTAAACTAAAGCTGTCTCAGTACTATGAAGTGCTCTAAAACAAGACTGGAAACTACTAAAAACAGTATTGGTGTTCACAAAAGAAATCAACTGAGAAGTAATTGCTGTCTCCATAACTTTAGATAGAAAAGACAATTTGGAGATCGGCCTGTAGTTACTTAGGGACAGGGGATCTAAATTCGGTTTCTTCAGCAATGGGTGAATGATGGCATGCTTAAAACCATCTGGAAAAGAATTAGAGGCCAAAGAATTATTAAAAATTTGCAGATTAACGGGGCTGATAGTAGAAAATACCTCCTTGAGCAGCTTAGTCGGAATATCTAGGATACAGGAGGAGGGGTTCATATTGGGAGTCTATTCTGTACTGTCGTTGTAATTGGTTAAAACTGGGTGAAAGAGGCAGAATTAACATGGGGAATGGAATGAATGCAAGAGCCTGGCTTGATTTGGGACCTAATATTATCCACCTTATTTACAAAATGAGAGACATTTTTCGGGCCACTCAACATCAGGTTCAAAAAGAGAAGTGGAGTGACCATTAATAACAGAATCAATTAGCCTTGAGGTAACTTTAGGATTGTGGTTATTTGTTGATATTAGTTCAGAGAAGTAAGCTGATCTCACATACATTAACTGCCTTCTGGCGAATTAACATTTGGTTTTTAAGGGTGCTATGTGCTAATTCGGACTTGTTGACCTTCTATTGTCGTTCTGATTTTCTACAGTCTTCCCAGAGCACAATTGTAATCATTCAGCCAGAGGAGGCTGTTGGATTTTGGTTTCCTAGTTTTAAATGGTGCAATTTGGTCGAGGATGGATAGGCGCTAAGCATTGAATGAATTTAATAATGCATCTGGATTGAGGGGGGATAAAGAGGGATAAAAGGATGAAGAATTAAAAGCATCAAAGAATTGAACTGCAGAGCCAGCATTGAGAATGCAAGAGCATGTTTTAGGATAGCAACTAGGAGAAGCAAGCTGTAGTGGGACTTTGAAAATGACAGCTTCATGGTAGTTACAGGCATATCCACCAGACTGAGATATTCAAGAGAAAAACCAGATGAGAGTACAAGGTTAAGATGTGGCTTTTGGAATGTGTGGCCCCTTTAACCCTTCTGTTGTCTAATGGGCAAAAAATATCCATAACAGTGTTTAACGGCAGAGAAAAGACTCTAAATTATCTTTTTTAACCTGAAATTTGATGACTTTTCCTAGCGTGACCCCAACATTAGAAAAAGTGAAACATTGTTTTTGTTCATATTTCCATGAAAGCTGTCTACCACTAGGATACTAACATTGTCTTAGGGTCATGTTTCACCCGGAAGTTAAAATCAGGTTTATGCCATCTCATCATCAGCCGCTTCTCTGGGGTCGGGGTCGCGATAGCAGCAAGCTAAGTAGGGCACTCTAGACGTCCCTCTCCCCAGCAACTCCCTTCAGCTCCTACTGGGGAATGCCAAGGTGTTCCCAGGCCAGATTGGACATGTAGTCCCTCCAGTTAGTTCTGGGTCTACCCCGGGGTCTCCTCCCAGTTGGATGTGCCTGGAAAACCTCCAAAGGAAGGCGCCGAGGAGGCATCCTAATCAGATACCCGAACCACCTATACTGGCTCCTATCGACACGAAGGAGCAGCGGCTCTACTCTGAGCTCCCTCCGGATGTCCGAGCTCCTCACCCTATCTCTAAGGCTGAGTCCAGACACCCTACAGAGGAAACTCATTTCAGCTGCTTGTATCCATGATCTCACCCTTTTGGTCAGTATCCGAAGCTTATGACCATAAGTGAGGGTTGGAACAAAGATTGACTGGTAAATTGAGAGCTTTGCCTTCCAGCTCCGCTCCCTCTTCACCACAACGGTCCAGTACAATGTCCGCATTACTGCTGTTGCTGCACCAATCCGCCTGTCAATCTCGCGCTCCATCCTACCTTCACTCGTGAAAAAGACCCCGCGATACTTGGAACTCCTTCACTTGAAGCAACAACTCATCCCCAACCTGGAGGGAGCAATCCACCGTTTTCATGGCCTCAGACTTGGAGGTGCTGACTCTCATCCCAGCCATTTCACACTCAGCTGCAAACCACCCCAGTGCGCACTGGAGGTCGCGTTCTGATGAATCCAACAAAACCACATCATCTGCGAAGAGCAGAGATGCAAATCTGAGGTTCCCAAAATGGACACACTCCTCATCTTGGCTGTGCCTTGAGATCCTGTCCATGAATATCACAAAAAAAAAACAAACATCAGGTTTATAGACAGCTTTTTGGATCTGGTAAAGAAACATTTTTCAACCTGACATTTGATGACTTTTCCTTGAGTGATCCCAACATTAGAAAAAGTGAAGCATTTTTTGTTGTTGTTCATATATCCATGAAAGCTATACACCACTAGGGTACTAAGATTGTCTTGGGGTCATGAAATGCAGTCTTTCTGCACTGTGAAGAGGGAAATTCCAGATAGTCACAACGTTTGTGATGAATGACAGGTTGTTTGTGCGTGCAAAATAGATTTGGGGTTTAAAATGAAATTAAGTTGCTTTAATTTAGAGGTTTGATGAAGACGGGTCATAAATGACCCTTAAGACAAGGGCAGTGTTCAGAATGTGTGGACAACACAAGGGTTAACGAATTGAATGAGGTTAAAATCTATAAGATCCAAAAACTGTGAGGTGAGGGAATGGGCGGGACGACACATGAATATTAAAATCACCAAGAATAAGCACCCTGTCATATTTTGGCACGACAATAGATAAAAGCTCAGAAAACAAACAAACAAACAAAACTAACTGAATTAGGGGGCCTATAAATTAGGATGAAGAGTAAAGGGGAAGGGCCAGTGATTAAAAAAAAAACAACCTCAAATGCAAATGAGATAAAATTACCAAAAGTGACAGGATGGCACTTGACACCTAACTTGTAAAAAAAAAAACAGTTAGGCCATCCCCTCTACCAGAGGGCCTGGGAATGTGAAAATATGCAAAATCAGGGGGGCTAACCTCAATCAAGGGAACAGTGTCCCCTGGGGACAGCCGTTTCTCGGTAATCATAAAAAGTCCATATTATTAGAAACAATAACATCATAAATGATAAAGGACTTTGTGATGAGAACTACAGTGCCCAGCATGCTGTGTACGTAAGAGGAGGGGCACGCAACTATATGTTTTAGTGCGGTTCTGTAGCATTCTGGGGATTGTCCGGGACGGGGACTGGAAGCAGATGGCTGCATAAAGCACGTTATTAATCGCGACTCCCTTGCTTGTCGTTCATGCACATGACATGGTGTCAGAAGATCTTCGAATCCACTTACCTCAATAATCGGGAACGGAGTTGGTCCGGTGAGACGAGGAATGGCAAAATTTAATCCCCCCGAGGCATTTGGTTTCACGCAACCTGCGGCATGGCCGATTTGGATTCAGAGGTTTTCCCGGTTTTGACTAGCAACCAAGCTAAATGCGGAGGACGGTGAGATCCAAGTCAATTCCTTGATATATGCAATGGGGAAAGATGCAGAACCTATTTTTAATTCATTTACGTTCGCAGAGGCTTCTCACGCTAACTATTATGACAGGGTGGTCAGTAAGTTCAACGAGCATTTCGTACCACGGAGAAATGTAATCCACGAACGTGCGTGTTTTCACCAGCGCTCGCAGAGAGCTGGAGAGACTGTCGAGGCCTTTGTGAGGAGTTTATATGAGTTGGCAGAACACTGCGAGTTCGGGGCATTAAAGGAAGTGCACATTCGTGATAAGAGTTGTGATCGGAGTTGCTGACCGAGACGTGTCACAGAAGTTGCAGATGGAAGATGAGCTCACGCTAGGAAAAGCGGTGCAAATGGCCCGTCAGTTCGAACTGGTTAAACCGCAAAATGTGGAAGGAATTACAGCTGAACTGAATGCAGTTAGCAAAGCACAGGGCGCCAATACCAACCGCGACCGCAGTAACGCTAGCAACCACTACAATAAGGGCAACGGAAACGCACAGTGGCCCAAAACAGCCTGCCCCCGATGTAATCGCATGTGCACGGGCAGCAGCAGGAATGCCCTGCACGCAACAGGCGTTGCAGGAAATGCGACAAGCTGGGACATTTTGCTGCCATATGCAAAACCAGTGACGTGAGGGAGGTCGTTTACCAGGATGATGCGTATGAGGGCGAAGCGGGAAGTGAAAGCCGCCCCTACTTCCTCGGTTGCATAGATGGGATGGATTTTGAGAAAAAGTGGCAAGTGGAGTTACCGATCTGCGGCAAGTTGGTTAATTTTAAAATCGATATGGGGGCGGACATCACTACCATGTCACAGACTGCATATAGGTCACTGCCTGAACGGCCACAGCTGGTTAAAACATCAATCGACCTGAGAAGCCCAGGGGGAGCACTGCAGTGTGCGGGGAAATTTGTGGCGTGCACGGAGAGACGGGGGAAGATGCACAAAATTGGGATTTTTGTGATAAAAGGGCCAAATGCCAACAATCTATTGAGTCGCAGAGCTGCATGTGAAATGGGCCTAGTTTTTAGAACAGATCAGGTTAGCAAAGATGTTTTCGGGGACATTGGATTGCTTAATTGTGAACCTGTCATGATTGCGCTTAAGCCCAATATACAGCCTTATGCCCTCAGCACGCCACGCAGGGTCCCTTTCCCTCTCAAGCCAAAGGTGGACGACGAGCTGCAACGCATGCAGTCCTTGGGGATCATCACAGAAGTGACCAAGCCCACAGAGTGGTGCGCACCCATGGTGCCCGTAGTCAAAAAGAACGGCAAGATACGGATCTGTGTGGACCTAAAGCGGTTCAACAAGACTGTTAAGCGCGAGCGGTTTATGCTTCCCACGCTGGAGGACATTATGCCCAAGTTAGCAGGGGCAGGGGTTTTTACAACGCTAGATGCATCGTCTGGCTTCTGGTAAATTCCGCTAGATCCCAGATGTGTAAAACTAACCACTTTCATTACTCGCAGAGGCCGGTTCTGTTTCTAGCGGCTCCCGTTCGGCATCACATTGGCACCGGAGATCTTCCAGAGGGAAATGTGCATTCTGCTGAGAGACCACAAGGGCACGGTCGTCGTCATGGATGACATCCTCGTGTACGGCAAGGACCAGGACGAGCACGATAGAAACTTGGAGGCGGTACTGCAGACAATCAAAACATCGGGGCTGAAGCTCTACCGAGAGAAATGCCACTTCAGCAGGAGTGAGTTGCAATATTTCGGGCACATCATCAGCAAAGACGGCATCAAACCAGATCCAGGCAAGGTGAAGGCCATCTCAGACATGCAGAGCCCCGAGAATGTCCCTCAGGTGAGACAGTGGCTGGGTATGGTAAATTATCTGGGGAGGTTTCTACCCGAGCTGTCATCAGTGCTACACCCGGTGAATGAGCTGCTGAAGAAAGACGCAGAGTGGCAGTGGGGGGAGCCCCAACAGCAAGCCTTCACCAAGGTAAAAGCAATGTTGTCTTCCACTCCTGCCCTGGCATACTTTGATGTAGCAAGGCCCACCATTGTGAGCGCGGACGCTAGTAGTTATGTACTGGGGGCAGCACTGTTGCAGGTTCAGGGGGACAAAGTTCAGCCTGTTGCCTTCTGCTCCAGAACTCTCACAGATGCAGAGAAGAGATGCTCTCAGTTAGAGAAGGAATGCCTTGCAGGGGTGTGGGCCTGTGAGCGGTTTTCCCGTTATCTGTTAGGCTTAGCTGAGTTTAGCTTACAGACAGACCACAAGCCCCTGGCCCCCCTCATTAATGCATATGATCTGGACAAAGTGCCGCCGAGATGCCAGCGGCTTCTAATTCGTCTAATGCGTTTTAACCCCAGAGCAGTGTATGTTCCGGGTTCACAGCTGGTGGTGGCCGACGCCCTTTCCAGGAACCCACTCCAGGACGGCCGCGGGGCAGACACAGACGGGGATATGCGTGCGCATGTCGAAGCTGTGATCGAAACCAAACCGGTGTCGAGCACGAAGCTGGACATGTTAAAGCAGGCCACGCGTCAGGACGACACAATGCAGAGGGTGATCGGGTACACCAGAGAGGGATGGCCGAGGCACGTGCCCTTTTATCTGCATGGCTACCACGCTGCGAGGGCATCGCTGTCCGAGGCAGACGGGCTGCTCCTGTACCAAGACAGGATTGTAATTCCCCCCGTGTATCAGGAAGACATCCTACACAGGATTCACGAAGGGCACCAAGGCCTTACAAAGTGTCGTGAAAGAGCCAGGATGTCTGTCTGGTGGCCCAGCATCGGATCGGACATTTACCGGAAAGTTACACAGTGCACATTCTGCCAAATCAATAAGCCCTCACAGTACAAAGAGCCCCTACGTACAACACCACTGCCGCCCGGCCCGTGGCACAAGATTGGGGCAGACCTTTGCGAGCAGGATGGAAAAAAACTACCTGGTCGTGGTTGATTATTATTCCAGGGACATTGAGATCGCCCAGATACGGACCACCTCCAGTCTACAGGTGATTGAGCAGCTGAAAGGCATGTTCACATGATGGGGCAACCCTGGGGAACTTATAAGTGACAATGCCACACAGTTTACGTCAGCTGGATTTAGGCAGTTTTGTAGGAACCATGATTTCCGCCACACAACCTGCAGCCCCCACTTCCCCCAGGCAAATGGAGCTGCTGAAAGGGCCGTCGGGATGGCCAAAAGAATTTTGCGGCAGCCTGACCCTCACCTAGCGCTGATGTGCTACCGCACCACACCAATTGCTGCCACAGGTGCGAGCCCCGCGCAGCTCATGACCAGCCGCCAGATCCGGACCAACATGCCTGTGCTGGAGAGGAAACTCCAGCCACAGCTCTTCGACCACAAGGAGGTGGAGAAGAATGACAGAAGGGCAAAAGAGGCTTATAAGTTTTTCTTCGACAGGAGACACTCTGCACGTGCCCTAACCGAACTGCACTCAGGTGAGAGGGTACGAGTCAAACTAGACGGGCAAAAGGGGTGGAATATGCCCGCAGTCGTGGTGAATCCCTCAGGGGAACCACGCTCCTACACGGTGCGTACGGAAGACGGGGCTGTCTTCAGACGGAACCGCAGGCACCTGCAATCCGTGCCTGCCCCTGCAACTGTTGCAACCCAACCAGCCAGAGACAGCAATGACTTGCAGCAGGAACTCAGCCCACCGGTCGCCACCTCGTCGGGCACTCCCACGGAGCCGGACGTGCCAGCAAGGCCCTCTGGGTTCACCATCACCTCCAGTGGCAGAGTTGTAAAACCCCCAAAGCGGTATGATGTTTAGATACTGAGTGAGCAATGGGGCAGAATAATCCCCACACTCAGTCGAAGGGCTGGGCAGTCTACCCCACTCTTCAGGTTAATTTTTGAATTTTGAAGTGCATGTCTTCATTGTTAGCTGGTTATGCTGGTAATTAGCAAATTGCTAATATGGTATTGCTGTTGCTATGTTTTATTATCTAGCAATGTTATTGTTTCCATTGGAACATACATATTCTTTAAAAGGAGGGAGATGTGATGAGAACTACAGTGCCCAGCATGCTGTGTACGTAAGAGGAGGGGCACGCAACTATGTTTTAGCGCGGTTCTGTACTGGGGCATTCTGGGGATTGTCCGGGTCAGGGATTGGAAGCAGATGGCTGAATAAAGCACGTTATTAATCACGACTCCCTTGCCTGTCATTCATGCACATGACAGACTTAGTACCCAGATTTCTCACATTCAAGAGGCCAAAATTGTTTGGTGTCAAATCAGAATTAAAACCAATGGGAGTACAACAAATAAGATGCCAATTGCATATATTTGCTCCAGATATTTGGTGGTTGTTTTTTCTGTTATTAGAGACGTTATGTGGATGAGAGGCACGGTGCCTAATAATAATCTGTATGGGGATAATCTACAGGCGAGAGGGTCAAGGACAAATGAGGCCAGTGAAGGGAGACAGCAGGTGGAACAGTACCTTCAAGTGCCACCACAGGCAGAAGTGGAGGCTCTTGGAGGGACGAGGTGAGATGTCAACAGTCAGTCACATGGAAAAGACTGTACTGCGTGCTGCAGATTGGACGCTAGCATCCGGGTACCCAGCCTGTGTAGGAGGACTCCGTCAGCTCTGAAGAAGGAGAGACAATCCCAACACAGATGAAAATTATCAATAAAACCGATATTGTGAGCTCTGCAGGTGGAGACGAGCCATGTGTGCAGGCTTGGGATTCTGCTGAAATGCCCCGCTCTACAGGCCAGTGTCAGAATAGGGTCTGAGATAAAAACAGACTTTCCCCACATACTTAAAAAGATAAAAAGGTCGATGAAACCCTTTTTGGTTAGTTCAGACTGTTGACAAGCTGCATAGTTAGTCCCCACATGCACTATCATGTGGTTGGTAGAAGATGGGAGTGAGCTAAGCAGCCCCGGGAGCTTAGCCAGGATGATGGGGACTGTGGCTCCAGGGAAACGATGTGTAAAGAAACAGATGTTCTTGATTATTAAAACCCCCACTATTAATGTAGTTGGGGAGAAGAGGGGACGAGGAGCTGATGGCTGTGGGTTCTCAGCATAATCTGTTTCCGTAGGCTGTGTTAATGTTGGTGTCTGGGCTGGCAAGTGTGACGAGGCAGCGACAACAGACCTGCGAGAGGGATTCCCTGCCTACACGTGACAAGGAAGACTTCCATTTCTGAGCACAGCCTCTCTGAGTCTTACGACGGGAAGTCATTGGCCGGGATGAGGGCCGATGATTTGGCTTTGCAGTGGAGCGGCAGGCTACCTGAACATTGCGAGCCACAGGAGGTGTGGAAGCTACAATGTCGGTGCACATCGTTGTAGGAGTAGGATTCGGAACAGGAGCATCGGCTGGGTTGACCAGGGCGTAGTCGGACAGTGCCGCGTAGCGGTTGGAAAGCCTTAGGCAAGACGGAGAGTCAGCTTTGTCCGAGTCTCTCTTACGACCACAGAACACCACTTTGGCCCAGAACGACTAGTGGTTAGGTTTCGAGCAGGAAGCAAGATGTGAGCTAACTGTGGCATTATCATCGTGCCCACTGACGGGCAGCTCATCAAGTATTAAACCTACACATTCTCACTCCCAACTCGTCACATATGGACGCTTGTTGAGGACGACCTCTTCGTCACTGTTCAACACTCTATAGGTGTCCCTTTAACGTCAACTTTCAATGTGGAGAGCAGTTGTAGGTAGACACACACACACACACACACACACACACACACACACACACACACACACACACACACACACACACAAAACACATGAAATGACCACGATCTGTTAACACTCGCATTATGTGTTTGTGGCACATAATGTGCTGTGTTAAAATTGCGTGCCGGCACCAGGGACGATTTTTTGTTCTTTTTTTTTCACTGATTTGTTCGTGATATAACTCATTTTGATGTAATGAGGTTAGGGTTGTTTTTTTTTTTTGTTTTTTTTTGTGCCTATGAGTGATCTCAGTCCCTCCACGTTGAAAGTTGATGTTAAAGGGGTACCTAGAGCGTTGAACAGTGACGAAGAGGTTGTCCTCAACAAGCATCCATATGTGACGAGTTGGGCGTGAGAATGGGCTCAATAAACCTGTTCTCTAGCCGAACCTCTGAGACATTACTGGAACTGTGCTTGTTGTGGTTGACTGTTCTTTTACCCTGGACAACATATGTCCAGAGTTCAGGGTTTAACACTGCGGGGGTAGAACAGGTCTTAGGTCAGGCTCCCTGGTTTAGCCAATAGGACATATCCAGATCCGATGTGGTGTCGGTCTCAAGCAGGTTCAGGCTGGACCAGGGAATAGTGTCTGCCTAGACATTGGTGTGGGCTCATTATCTCTGAAAGCCGCTTCAGCCGGTTCCGGGACATCAGCTTGGGAAGCAGCAATCAAAGTGTCAATAACTTTATCATTTTCTTGTAGAGCAAAAATTTTTTTTTTTAAGCTCTGATTTGCTGGCTGAGCGTGACACAGCGGGTGCATTCAGTGGAGGGCGAATAGAGGGAGGGTGGCATTTTTCCCAAGGCCTGAAGACTGAAAATGGGAATACGACTGTATTTCCAGAAATCAAACAAAAAGCTCAGCGAAGAAGTGTAAATAATTAAAAATAAAACCGCCAATTACAGCCACACAGAGGGCTGAGTCCATACAGTTTTCGCCACACAGCGAAAACACTACGGAGTCAGGGACTCCAGTGCGATCAAGCCCATGCATCAACCGATAAAATCCAGGAAATAGTGCATAGGACTGCAACGATTAGTCGACATAATCGACGACGTCGATTATAAAAACTCGTCGACGCAGAATTTTAGCTTCGACGCGTCGTATAAAAACAATCAGAGCCAGTAACGTTAACTCAAAACCGCACAAATGTTCATTTGTAACTGCAATGCCCTATAGGAAGTGCTGGGGGCAGTATCGCTTCCATCGTCTGATATAACTGCATTTTGCATGAACGACGAAGAGAAGAAGAAAGCGTATGAACGATGGCGGAAAGGAGAGCGAATGAGGCTAATGAAGAGCAAAAACCAGCGAGACCGAACTATCAAAAGTCTGGGAGTATTTCACAGATGACAAGCCAAAGAAGTCAGTTAAATGCAGAATATGCAAAGCCGAATTGGCATTCCATAGCAGCACTACGGCGATGCACGAGCATTTGAAATGCAAGCACCCTGGAGCCACGATGACTGCTACTTCGGATCATGGGTAAGTTTAGCTAGTTAGCCACAGTATCGTAATGTTTACGTTAGCTTAAGTTACATGTTGGAAAACAGAACGTCTCAAGGGTGATGCTTGCTAAGCGAACGCTATTTCAGTTATGTGGATTCTGCGTATCCACCAACGAGCTGTATGTAACATTAGCTAAACAGCACCAAGCTTGCAGCGTAGCACACTACAGCTTAGAGTTGTTTAGCTCCGTCATTTATCACCGAGTGACGTGTTTTTGCAGACTGGAGTATTAACTAGCTAAGTTGAGATTGCTAACGTTAGCTAAATGTTAACGAGTTCTAACATTCACTGACTCTGCAGTAACTTACTGCGCTATGGGCTCTAGGTTTCTTTTTTTCAGTTGAAAAAAATTGAACTTTTTGGGCTAAAGCGCAGGCAAGACTGCAGAGACGGGGAACGTTAGCACCATCTAACATTAGCTAGCTATCTTACTTAGCTAGTCAATCTGCAGTCTGCAAAAACACGACACGGTGCTAACGTGAGCTGTCTGTAGCCTAGACAGTCAACTAGCTTTCCCAGTGCGCTCTAATCGGCTATAGCTTGTCGTAGCGTTAGCTAGTCAGACTGGGTTGGAGCATATCAATAATTCAGTTGTAAGATATTTATTCATTTAAATGGTTTAATTGGTATTAGGCAGTACACTAAGATAAACTGATACCATAGCCTACAACTTGTGATGATAATTAATACAGCTATCTGTTTTGTTCTCTTTCTATTTTAGTACTAAGCAAAGGCGTGTGGATGAGTTCATCCTGAAGAGAGGCTCATGCACCCCTCAAATGGCTGGAGTCTTAACAGAGAGCATCCTCAACATGCTCGTCAATGACATGAGACCAATATCCATGGTTGAAGATGGGGGATTTAAGCAGATGGTCACCACATTCCATCCAGGTTACACCTTACCTTCCAGAACTCATTTTACTAAGCTTATGGAGGGAAACTATGAAGCTACTTTTGGTAAGGTTAAAGATGCTCTTAAAGCAACCAAGAACAAGATTGCCCTGACAACTGATGCCTGGACCAGTGTCGCGACAGAGGCATATCTTGGCATCACCTGTCACTTTATAAGTGATGACTGGGAGCTCACAAGCTTCTGCCTTACAACCATGCCACTCGAAGAACGGCACACTGGACCCAACATTGCTGCATGGATTGAGCAGGCTGTGGAAAGGTTTGAGATCCCTCCAAGCAAGATTGTGGCAGTTGTTCATGACAATGGCTCCAATGTCGTACTGGCTGCAAACATCTTGCAGGAAAAACATGGGTGGGTGTCTATCCGCAGTGCAGGCCACACTTTACAGTTGGTGATCAATCGTGCACTGAAACACCCTCAGATCAGTAAATCACTGGGAGCAGCGAGGTGTCTCGTCGAGCACTTTAAAAGGAGCGAACTGGCTTCAAGCAAGCTTAAGACAAAGCAGAAACAGATGGGGACCCCAGAACACAAACTTGTCCAAGATGTCTCTACCAGGTGGAACAGCACCTATTATATGGTGACTCGCATGCTGGAACAGAGATGACCACTGACTGCGACTCTGTCTGACCCGGCAGTAACACAGAGAGGGAAACAATACCTAGACCTCAAAGCTGATCAGTGGACCCTGCTAGATGAACTGGCCAAAGCTCTCCAGGCATTTGAACGTGCCACTGTCTACTTGAGTGGTGAAAGCTATGTGACAGTCTCCGCCCTGCCTCCACTAGTCAGAGGGCTTTTGAAGTCCACCTACACTGCCTATGATACAGCTCCTGTGCAGGCCTTCCAGGCGGCTGCTTCAGAGGAGACCACTGCACACTGGTCAAGAGAGGTCACCATCACAGATGATGACCCAAGCAAACAGATCATTGCAGCTGCACTAGACCCACGATTTCGAAAACTGAAATTCCTGACACCAGAGGAGAGGTTCAGTGTTCAGAATAAAGTATAAGCTCTGGCCCTACAGTCCAAGGATGGGAGTACTGTGAATAACCAGCATACCAGTGGGAATGAAGAAGCCACAGCAGCATCAGCTGACAAGGATGCCACAGACTCAGCTGAGGGAACTACCAATAGGTCTGTTTCAGCTCTCGATTCACTGCTTGGATGTGACTCAGCAGACAGTGACAGTGAGACCAATGATGAACAGGATGCGCGCAACCAAGCGATCAGTAATGAAGTGCTGATGTACTTCGGAGAGCAGCCCCTCTCAAAGACAGAAAGTCCCCTGTCTTGGTGGAAATTGAATGAGGCAAAGTATCCAACCCTTGCATCACAAGCCAAATCGTTTTTGTGTATTCCAGCTACTTCTACTCCCTCTGAGCGTCTCTTCTCAGCAGCTGGGAACATCACCTCAAAGAAGAGAGCCAGCCTCACTCCAGAGCACGTCGACATGCTCATGTTCCTGCACTGCAATTTAAAGTGTTTATGAACTGCAGGAGATCAGAGTAAGACACACATATACACACACACAGCTCCTCTCACTCACACACAGCAAACAAAAGACCTACAAGTCTGTCTGAGCTGACTCATTCTCCCCTCCTGTTGGAGATGGTGGAGCCTAGTGAGTGGATCCACGTCCCCCTCCTGGACCAGGTTAACAGCCCCATCAGAACCGCGGTGCTGGGGCAGAGGCTGCTATTTTGAGTTACTTTTAAAACATTATTTGCGCATTATCTTTACGTTTTGACTTGCACTTTAATTTGTATTATTTAATTTATTTATTTTGTTTTTATTATGATTGATAATGCATTTACTTTCATTTGTATTATTTAATGTATTTATTTAGTTTTCATTATGATTGATGATGCATTTGATTAAACAAGTAGCTCCAAAACAAGTTCCAAATTCAAATGTTTCATGAGTCATTATTTTAATTCGCTATGGGATCATGTTATGTTAAGGCAGAGAGACACAGGGCGACATTCACAAGTGTGCAGACTTGAGCATGTGAGGTAAAACGTGCACTGGAGCCCGGAAGAGGATCCGCGCCCTCAGGATGCAGAGATGGAGGGTGTGAAAGAAATAATCGTTAGATTAGTCGACTAATCGAAACAATAATCGACAGATTAGTCGACTACCAAAATAATCGTTAGTTGCAGCCCTCATGTTGAGGCTAAAAACTAGATAAAAATGTCAATTTATGACAGACCGTCTCGCAGTAAAACACAGTGCCGACACCGACAACGCTGACACGTAAACGCACAGTAAAAGATCGTGCAAAAAGGCTTGTTCATTAAAACGTTTAAATATTTTATTGATAAAACATGATTTACTCTTAGGAATATTACATGTCTGTAAATGTTCTCATTCATCCAGACTAGCTTCATCTAGTCAGAAAGGCACGAACTGAGGAAGCCTCTTGGACGAGAGGCGAAACGTCTTCACGGATTTATACCAAGTCCAGTTGCACTTGATTCAACTCCTTTGGATAGGAATATTACAGTTTCTCACACAGACAACTGGTCAGTGATAGAGGCCATCTACGTATATGAAAAGGGAACGACCATCTGTGAACTGAGGGGTGCTAAGAATACATCTGTCACCATCTTACAATGCTGTGATTGCAAACATTCCCAAATCTTCTGTGAATAGTGTATTGTACTTAAAACGGGACACACGTCTCAGTTGGGAACCAGCTTGTTTATTCCTCAGTGTGAACAGAGCTACTGGTGCTGTGTAGGGATAGAACAGACTGCAACTACGGAAGGCAAACACAATATGTTACATCTCCTCTCTTAAACAAAAATAAACATTCATTGAACTGTACTTGTGTCAATAAACAAAATACCTGTTTAAGTCTAAATGTGATTCTACACACTAACTTGAAGGAGTGTTTATCAGCGCTTCACTTTCTCAAGGTGAGAAAAACAACTCAAAACATCAAACTCAACTCAAACACTTATCGATTCAGTCTATCGGGAGGCTTCACAACTCTGCCCCGCCTAGTAGTAAGCTGTTCAGCTGGTCGGGCTTGGAGGTATTTTAGGTGGTGAGTGACAGTTTGGGAAGAGCTGGAGGTTGTGGCTCCTCAGTTACGGTGCTTTTCTGCGGTGCTTTTGCGGAAGTGTTGACTGTTGCAGCGGTACTCCTTGTTCTCACAGTCCACACCATAGGACCACGGAGCACTGTGTTGTTTAACTACAACTCCTTGGGAACATTTGTGGTTGCCAGGATAGGGTTGCATCCTAACCTCATCCCCAGGCTTAAGGGCAACATGAGGTTTGCCTGCTATTCCGCAATGTGAACAGAGTTACAGGTGCTGTGTAGGGACAGAACAGACTGCAGCTATGGAAGGCAAACACAATATGTTACAAACAGTACACATGGCCATTGAAACTCTAGTTAATGGTCACGCCCATATTATGAAACTGATCATTGGTTTCGGTCGTTATGCCACTGTACTGTATTGGGGATACCTACCTGCAGTCAGTTGAGACTGAAGAGGTCATTTAGATGAGTGATGAAACATATGATAATGAACTGATTCAACTTTCTTCTATCACTAAGAACGTTACAAAAAGTTCCAACCCCCGATAATTTGTGGGGTGCATTTGTTAAAATAAGATCAAGTATTGTGAATTCAACCAATCTTGTGGGTTTAACTAGGTTAGCAAGTTTATTAGTTGCACCAGACAAAGAGTCACAAATGTCCTTGAATGGGGATGATGATAACCAGTCCCAGTTAAGGTCTCCAAATATCGACTCTGATTTAGTCCAATTATGAAGAAGGTCGGTAAGTGAAGTGGCCGCTTCACTTGAAGCTAAAGGTGGGTGGTAACATCCGACTGCAAGAATATCTGAACAATTTGGGAGGGATAATTTAATTGCTGTGAGTTCAAAGCAGTTTGGTTTGCTGTTGGACTGGAGTGCAGTTTAATTTAAAATTGACATGAACTGCAGTCCCTCCTCCATTTCTGACATGGTCTATTCTTAAGACATATCCCTACGATTTTGATCATATCATTTGTTATTGACTTCTTTAGCCACGTCTTACAAAAGACCATGATGTAGGAATCATTCGAGTCAGTCCAAATCTTAAGTCCATTTTATTTACCAGATTGCTTACTTTGGGATGAAGAAGCCATAGTCCATTTCTAATTTTAAACTCATTGGGTGTTTGAAGCTGCCTTAGCTCTGGGCCTGGATTACATTGGTGGCGCAAACAGATCTTTACTGGAGGTGCTCAGTCAGAGCTTGACTATTAATTGGGGCTGCTACGGAACTGTAGCTATACCAGTATACGCACACATGACCAAACGCAGTCTCACTTGTTAAGAGTGGCTAATACACAGACTGAGCAATACAAAAATATGACAGAATCGGACTCGAGCTCAAAACAGTGTGCGCACACACTGTATGCCCCCCCCCCACACACACAGAGCGGGTCAGTGACACAAGCCTCATGCATCGCTGTTGGTCTAAAAACAGCATATCGGACCTCGATCCAGATCAAAACCAAAACTGTACAAACACGATATAACACGACTGCCATTTCTCTCCAACATCCCAAAAAACAACAAACCATTAGACACCTAACATAACATACAGTGGTGCTTGAAAGTTTGTGAACCCTTTAGAATTTTCTATATTTCATGAGCTAGTCACCATCCCGGATGACATGCCACCAATTCACCCACCTGACCACCATATGGACACAAGACCCCCCCCCCCACACACACACACACACGGAGCGAGGTGGAGAGGACCGTAAAGCAGGCAAGATCGATGTCAGCGCCTGGGCCCAATGGTATTCAGTATAGACTCTATAAGAACACTCCTGGAGTCCTGAAATACCTCTGGAAGCTGATGAAAGTGGCATGGCAGAAAACGGTTATACCCAGGGCATGGCGAAGAGCAGGAAACATTCTGATCCCCAAGGAGAAGAACTCTTCCTGCATCAGCCAGTTTCGCCAGATCAGCCTTCTAAATGTGGAGGGAGATGTCTTCTTTAGCGTGATTGCCCAAAGACTCTCCACATTCCTGCAAAGAAACAACTTTGTCGATACGTCAGTGCAGAAAGCCGGGATCCATGGCTTCTCAGGATGTCTGGAGCATGCTAATATCTGGCACCAGATACAAGCTGCCAAGAAAGAATGGAGAGACCTGCACGGGGTTTTCTTAGACCTCGCCAACACTTTTGGATCGGTTCCTCACAAGATCCTGCGGACAGCGTTTAATTTTTTTTCCCACGTCCCCAAAAACATCACATAGTTGGTCAAGACCTATTTTCAGGATCTCCAGTTCTGTGTCACAACACGGAACACCACCACCACTTGGCAACATCTGGAAATACACTACCGTTCAAAAGTTTGGGATCACCCAAACAATTTTGTGTTTTCCATGAAAAGTCACACTTATTCACCGCCATATGTTGTGAAATGAATAGAAAATAGAGTCAAGACATTGACAAGGTTAGAAATAATGATTTGTATTTGAAATAAGATTTTTTTTACATCAAACTTTGCTTTCGTCAAAGAATCCTCCATTTGCAGCAATTACAGCATTGCAGACCTTTGGCATTCTAGCTGTTAATTTGTTGAGGTAATCTGGAGAAATTGCACCCCACGCTTCCAGAAGCAGCTCCCACAAGTTGGATTGGTTGGATGGGCACTTCTTGCGTACCATACGGTCAAGCTGCTCCCACAACAGCTCAATGGGGTTCAGATCTGGTGACTGCGCTGGCCACTCCATTACCGATAGAATACCAGCTGCCTGCCTCTGCTCTAAATAGTTCTTGCACAATTTGGAGGTGTGTTTAGGGTCATTGTCCTGTTGTAGGATGAAATTGGCTCCAATCAAGCGCTGTCCACTGGGTATGGCATGGCGTTGCAAAATGGAGTGATAGCCTTCCTTATTCAGAATCCCTTTTACCCTGTACAAATCTCCCACCTTACCAGCACCAAAGCAACCCCAGACCATCACATTACCTCCACCATGCTTAACAGATGGCGTCAGGCATTCTTCCAGCATCTTTTCATTTGTTCTGCATCTCACAAACGTTCTTCTTTGTGATCCAAACACCTCAAACTTGGATTCATCCGTCCACAACACTTTTTTCCAGTTTTCCTCTGTCCAATGTCTGTGTTCTTTTGCCCATCTTAATCTTTTTCTTTTATTGGTCAGTCTCAGATATGGCTTTTTCTTTGCCACTCTGCCCTGAAGCCCAGAATCCCGCAGCCGCCTCTTCACTGTAGATGTTGACACTGGTGTTTTGCGGGTACTATTTAATGAAGATGCCAGTTGGGGACCTGTGAGGCGTCTGTTTCTCAAACTAGAGACTCTAATGTACTTATCTTCTTGCTCAGTTGTGCAACGCGGCCTCCCACTTCTTTTTCTACTCTGGTTAGAGCCTGTTTGTGCTGTCCTCTGAAGGGAGTAGTACACACCGGTGTAGGAAATCTTCAATTTCTTAGCAATTTCTCGCATGGAATAGCCTTCATTTCTAAGAACAAGAATAGACTGTCGAGTTTCAAATGAAAGTTCTCTTTTTCTGGCCATTTTGAGCGTTTAATTGACCCCACAAATGTGATGCTCCAGAAACTCAATCTGCTCAAAGGAAGGTCAGTTTTGTAGCTTCTGTAACGAGCTAAACTGTTTTCAGATGTGTGAACATGATTGCACAAGGGTTTTCTAATCATCAATTAGCCTTCTCAGCCAATGAGCAAACACATTGTACCATTAGAACACTGGAGTGATAGTTGCTTGAAATGGGCCTCTATACACCTATGTAGATATTGCACCAAAAACCAGACATTTGCAGCTAGAATAGTCATTTACCACATTAGCAATGTATAGAGTGTATTTCTTTAAAGTTAAGACTAGTTTAAAGTTATCTTCATTGAAAAGTACAGTGGTTTTCCTTCAAAAATATGGACATTTCAATGTGATCCCAAACTTTTGAACGGTAGTGTAGGTATTATGGCGGACTGCACTATTTCCCCTCTGGCATTCACCATGGCAATGGAGCTTGTCATCCGTGCATCTTGATGGGTGGTGGGAGGAGAGGTCCAGGAATGGCCTGTCTTCCACCAATTCGGGCGTACATGGATGACTTGACCACCATACCAACAACGAAACCATGCACCAGACGCCTGCTACAGAAACTCCAGGAAAACATCAAGTGGGCACGAATGGAGTTTAAACCAAACAAACCCTGCAGCATCTCCACTGTTAAAGGCCAATTAACAGATGAACGGTTCTACATCAGTGATCAACCAATCCCCACAGTCCGGGAGAAGCCCATCAAGAGCCTCGGACGGTGGTACAATGCAGACCTCAAAGACACCCAGCAACTGGAGCAACTTCGTCAGGATACAATTGGCGGCCTCAGGCACATCAACAACACTGCGCTGCTCTGGTGCTTTCAGTTTGGGCTGCTACCCCGACTCATGTGGCCAATAACCACGTATGAGGTCTCACTATCTCATGCCAATCACTTGGAGAGGCTAGTGAACTCGCAGGTGAGGAAGTGGCTCGACTGCCAAAGTGCCTCAGCAGTGTTGGACTCTACAGCAATGGAGCCCTCGCACTGCCAATTTCCAGCCTGGTTGAGGAATTCCAATGTGCCAAAGTGAGGTTGGACATGTCCCTCAAAGAATCCCTAGACCCGGTAGTGAGAGGAGTTGCTCCAACCCTAGCAACAGGGAAGAAATGGACCCCAGCTGCAGCTGTACTGGAGGCGAAATCTTCCCTCCGCCACCGAGACGTAGTAGGCCATGTTCAACAAGGCAGAAGCGGCCTTGGCCTGGCAACAAAAACACCTACCTGGCAAAAGGTGACTACTACTGAACGGTGAACTATGGTGGTAGAGGTTCACCGACAGGAAGAAGCAGCCAGATGTTCTAAAGCCGTTGCACAAGCCAAACAGGGCCGCTGGATGAGGTGGGAGGGTGTTGAAAAGAGGAAACTCTTGGAGTGAGCTCTGGAGCATGGAATCAAACAGGCTGAGCTTCATCATCAAAGCCACATATGATGCCCTGCCCTCTCCCACAAATCTAAATCTCTGGCTTGGAGAGAATTCATCTTGCTCCCTGTGTACAGCCCCAGCAACCCTCAAGCACATTCTGGTTGGCTGCAAGACCAGCCTCACCAAAGGGAGATACACATGGCGACACAATCAGGTGCTCAGGTGCTTGGCAGCTGAACTCGAGCGCAAGAGGGTTTCCATCAAAGGGCTCCGGCGTTTTCCAGCTTTTGTTTGGGAGGGGGATAAACTGAAGGCCAACCCTTCACTTCCCGACTTAGGCTAACTAAACTCAGCCAGGGAATAGGAAATGCGGGTGGACTTGGGCCAGAAGCTCATCTACCCGACAGAGATCGCAACAACCACCTTGCGACCAGACCTCGTCCTCTGGTCCAATTCTTGCCAGCTCGCTTACATCATCGAGCTGACAGTCCCCTGGGAGGATGCAGTTGATGAAACATACGAGCGTAAGAAGCTGCGGTACGCCAACCTAGCAGCTGCAGCAGAGGACAGAGGCTGGAAGGTGAAGGTGCACCCTGTGGAGATGGGTTGTAGGGGCTAGCCAGCTCCACAGCAAAACTCCTGAGGGAACTAGGAGTCAGGGGGCAGGCCCACAGGAGAGTGATCAAAGAGTTAGCCAACACTGCTGAGAGGACTAGCTACTGGCTCTGGATTAAAAGGAGAGACGTCGTCTGAGCTGCCAGGGTGAACAGCTAACCACAGGACACACACCCAGGACCGATCAACCTGTGGTGGGCTTGCCTCAGCGGAGGGTGTCTTGTGATAAAAGGCCAAAAAACTCTGTGATGCTGTGGTACACAACTGACAATGTGTCCTGGTGGTGGCGATGTCACCTTGGCAGTCATCTCTAGTTTATTTCCCAACGAAACTGTTACAGTGCAAACACTAGGGACTTTAACAACCGGTCCTTTTTTGAATCTGCATAAATATGACCTAAAACATCGTCACATTTTCACACAAGTCCTAAAAGTAAAGAGAACCCAATTAAACAAATGAGACAAAAAATAGTATACTTGGTCATTTATTTATTGAGGAAAATGATTCAGTATTGCATATCTGTGTAGCAAAAGTATGTGAACTTTTGCTTTCAGTATCGGGTGTGACCCCCCCCCCCCGTGCAGCAATAACTGCAAATAAACATTTCTGGTAACTGTTGATCAGTCCTGCACATCAGCTTGGAGGAAGCTTAGCCCATTCCTCCGTACAGAACAGCTTCAACTCTGAGATGTTGGTGGGTTTCCTCACATGAACTGCTCACCACAGGTCCTTCCACAAAATTTCGATTGGATTAAGGTCAGGACTTTGACTTGGCCATTCTAAAACATTAACTTTATTCTTCTTTAACCATTCTTTGGTAGAATGACTTGTGTGCTTAGGGTCATTGTCTTGCTGCATGACCCACATTCTCTTGAGATTCAGTTCACGGACAGATGTCCTGACATTTTCCTCAAGAATTCACTGGTATAATGCAGAATTCATTGTTCCATCAATGATGGCAAGCCGTCCTGGCCCAGATGCAGCAAAACATGCCCAAACCATGACAGTACCATCACCATGTTTCACAGATGGGGTAAGGTTCTTATGCTGGAATGCAGTGTTTTCCTTTCTCCAAACAAAACGCTTCTCATTTAAACCAAAAAGTTCTATTTTGGTCTCATCCGTCCACAAAACATTTTTCCAATAGCCTTCTGGCTTGTCCACGTGATCTTTAGCAAACTGCAGATGGGCAGCAATGTTCTTTTTGGAGAGCAGTGGCTTTCTCCTTGCAACCCTGTCATGCACACCATTGTTAAGTGTTCTCCTGATGGTGGACTCATGAACATAAACATTTGCCAATGTGAGAGAGGCCTTTATTTGCTTAGAAGTTACCCTGGGTTCCTTTGTGACCTGGCCGACTATTACACGCCTTGCTCTTGGAGTGATCTTTGATGGTCAACCACTCTTGGGGAGGGTAACAATGGTCTTGAATTTCCTCCATTTGTACACAATCTGTCTGACTGTGGATTGGTGGAGTCCAAACTCTTTAGAGATGGTTTTGTAACTTTTTCCAGCCTGATGAACATCAATGCTTTTTCTGAGGTCCTCAGAAATCTCCTTTGTTCAAATCTACCAGGTGTTGAGAGTTGACAGTAATTAGGCTGGCAGTTGAGTTTCAAATTGATATGTGATGTCACAATAGGACTGAACATTCTAACAGGCAGTGTGTATGGCAGAATTGCTAAACTTTAGAGCCGAATCGTTCAAAAACTATAAAATATTTTTAAAATCTGAATAGAATTCTGAAAGAGCTGAATGTCCTGAACTGTTTAAGCTTTAAATGGGGGTTCAAGCTCAGAAAATGGAGGAGATACAGTTCAAAAGGGATGAAGGTTTCAACCTTTCCCCATAGACGTCCATTGTTTTGGAAAAAGTAGAAAAAGCTTAATACGTCTAAAAGTATAAAAGATTTAAAAAAACCGAAATGTGAGCCTTAATGGGTTTAAAGAGATGAACATTCTAATACCTGGATGGTTTCAGTGGCTAAAAGTATGAAGGAGTAAAAGAGGTGGAAAGGTTGCAAAAGTCCCCCATTGAATCCCATTCAAAAAATGGCTGAAAAAAGTTGAATATTTCAAAAGGTATGAAAAATGTGAAAGGGGAGCAATAATGTCCTTAATGAGTTGAACATTTTGATAGCTGAATGGTTTCAGTAGATAAAAGTATGAAGGAGCTGCAAAGTGTCAAAAAATGGGTGGAAGAAGAAAGATTTCTAGCATCCAACTATCACAATCAGAATCAGAATACTTTATTCATCCCCGAGGGGAAATTGGGTGTAACACTGTCCCAAAAGTAACGATCTGCGATCGTAAATAAAGATACAACAATCGATACATAACCCACGATGCTATCATAGGTAAAATACATATGTAGACGTCGCTGGGCCAACTCAGATACAACAATAGCAAAACTCCCTTATTTACTGATTACATGACAGAACTTCCTGTCACTGACATCCTGTGAATGTTAAAGTGACCAAAACAAAATACAGAAATACAAAGAATTACTTAAGAAAACGGAAACAAGAATTCTAGCATGTTAACTTAGTTGTAACGAAACAATAGCAATGCTGCCGGCTTCCCTAGTAAGCAATGAGGGCACAGCTCATAGAATAAAGAATAACGTACAGAATATAACTAAAGAATAATAGTGAAGCATGAGAACAACTGTTATATGGCAATACCTGGCCTAGTAATACCGTGCTATTATAAGACAGTCACTCACCATTAGACGTGATCATAGAAAAACAATGTGTCTGTTATTTTGTTTGTTGGCAAAGGCATCGAGGATTTTATCAGTGTCCAAATCTTTTGTCCTGCTGGTGTTTATGGCCAACAATGCCAGGTTACTGTTCCTGCTATATTATTTTGAATTCCGTCCATGCCGCCATTGAAAATGTGTGCCCCACACTTTCGTTAGGAGCCTTAAACTTGGCTGTAGCTTTTTGCCAGTTTTGGAAGACGTTGATGGTGAACGATAACTTGGAATGAAATCTGTGCTGACGTGGTCACAAAAAAATGCCTGTATGCAAAACAAAAAGCTGCAGCTTTGGTGATGCTGTTTTCTAGTCAGACATATTGTTCGAACTTCTATTTAAACTACTTTGCTGAGTCCCAAACGTCTGTGATCGGTACGCTTTAAGAATTGACCTTTTGCAAAGTACCATCCCAGAGTGGTGCTTGTCCAATCCTACCTTATGTGAGGGAGGTCCATCAAGCTTTCAAACAGACAGCAAAATGCTGAAACGGTGTGCCTATGGGAGATAGGCATCAGATACTTTTCAGATACTAGATATCTGAAAAGTTTGGAGACGGTGTAATTTTCTTTCCCTTCTCGAAATGTCCCTGGCTGCCCTGCGACCTCCATACAGAAACCCCAAAAAAGCCTGGATAAAAGAACGCCATGGGGAACCTTGGCCAAAATCAACACTATAATGATGTTGACAATGGATTATTAAAAATATACCAATAATCGCTGAAATATTTAACTTACCCTACAATGCAAGAGCAGAATTGGTCCACAATGGGTTCCAGAATTAGTTGATGGGGTTTCTCATTCTTTGATTGCGACCGGTAAGCTTTACCCTCAATTACAATCACACCAGGCAGCCCGGAGTCCACGCAAGTCAGTTTTACTTTTAATATTCTGAATGTATCCCTCCTGCATACTGTAACCCCTTCTGCCTTTCACGGGATGATATTAAGGATGAATTACTCCAAAATATATCACTTACTTTCTCTGGGAATGTGCCGATTTCTTCCTTCATGTTTTGGGGTTTTCCAGCTACTTCCTGGATGGTTCTGAAAAGTTTGACGGACATAGCAACAGTATCTAAGGGGAGCGGGACTTTGCGAATGGTCAGTTGGATGTCTTGGCCCTTCCTGTAGATGTTGGCTAACATCGACATTAGCATCCACGTTGGCCGTAGCATCGTCAAACTGATTCTCCTTCTGCTCTAGTTGATCTCCCGTCTCTAAACTTGTTTCAGGAGACTTGCTATCAACTGTTGCGGGTTGACCATCCACAAAACGTGGCCGTTTGGAGACCAAGAAATGACCCATTTCGGACGATATCGGTCACTAACTTCTGCGTTGAGAATGCGCCTTCGATCATTAAACGAGCCCAATCAACCATTTGCCAACCACAGCTGCTATTTTAAGCGCGGTCACTAAAATACATGGATGTGCTAGCGATTGTACCGTAAATAATGTATTATTGGTCATGTTGTAGAGCCGAAGTAACGGAGAAGACCGTAGGTTCACACTTTAGCCGTGTAGGCAACTTTCTTTAATCCACGGTAAATCAGAGAGACAACAAAACCCACAGCTCGACTGAGCGGAGGTGGCAAGAATAACCAGAAAACTGGCTGGACAACCAAAACTTAACCCTGCGTTAACCTGCCAGGGCAACCCTGACTTAACCCTTAGTTCCTGGGTTGAATTCTGTCCCCAATACGTGTCCACCACAATGTATTAATAGCATCAGACTGGTCTTATTAATAGATGACCAATAATGTCACACAGTCGAACAATTAATTTCATTTACAATTATTTTATATTTTTAATTTATTTATTAATCTTTTTTTTTAATGTTTTCATGTATGTAATTTTTATCACTGAATAAAATGAATTGTTCGACTGTGTGATGACCAGATAATGTCACACAGTTGAACAATTAATTTTATTAAGTGAAAAATTTAAATGTGTGAAGAAGTTATCCAAAGGAGTTGAATCAAGTGCAACTGGACTTGGTATATATCCGTGAAGACGTTTCGCCTCTCATCCAAGAGGCTTCCTCAGTTCATGCCTTTCTGACTAGACCAAGCTAGTCTGACAGGCTGGTGATGAGACTCAGAATTTATCCTCTAGGAGTCGTTGTCAGAGCTACAGATGTCCATGGCTCTTTGTGATCAGATGTTTACCAACGCCCGTCGCTAACAGAGCCATAGATATGCGTGGCTCTTTTGTGTACCGATGTTATGGCCGCGCCCGTCGTTATCGGAGCTATTGATATGCGTGGCTCTCCTGTGCTCCGATGACCAGCCGCGCCCGTCGCCATCGAAGCTATTGATTTGTATTTGTTTAGCAGCGTAGGGTTAGCCACAAAATGAATGTCTGAATGTCTACCTCTCACTAGAATCTAGTGAGAGGGTGGACATTCATTTTTTACTGTTGGTCAAAATTGAGTTGTAACATTAGAAGTTACAACTCAATTTTGACCAACAGTAAAAAAAACAGGTCAGTGTTAATGATATTATTTTAGTACACCGAACATTGAACACAGGACCCCCCCCCCCCAGGGGTGTACTAGTTCACCTGTCCTATTTACTTTAATAATAATAATGTAGCAAAATCAGGGGGCAGCCCGGTAACCGCCTTAACCAGGATGCGAACCCGGATCTTCCACACCACGGGCGACAACGTTAACCAGTCGACTGAAGGGGGGTCCGACCCGTTAGTCAAGGGCTAGCGAGTCTAGTTATCCATGGCCATTACACTACTAACGTCTTTTGGGAGGCGCGTCCCCATGCTTCAGCATACATGCTCCCTCACACCTCTGGGTGCACACACTTCCGATGATCTCAGGGTCTCACCATGCCACTTTTGACACCAATGTAATGAATTCGGGGGGCAGCCCGGGAACCGCCACAGCCGGGACATGAACCTGGATCTCCTGCACCATGGGCGATTACTTTAACCAGTCAACTAAAGGGTCTGACCCGTTAGCCAAGGGCTAGCGAGTCTATTTATCCATGCACGTTACACTACCCCACCTCCTTCAGCATATCAGCTCCCTCATGCCTCTGAGTGCATGCGCTTCTGATGGCCTCACGGTCTCATCATCCCACTTCTGACACCATTGTAGCAAATTCGGGGTCAGACCTTGAAGGTCAGACCCAGCAGGTCTGACCTGATAAATAGACTAGGATGTGGTAGACCTGAAAACAGAACATTACAGTAATCAAGTCTGGATGAAACAAATGCATAGATTAGTCTGTGCGTCAGTCATGGGCAGAAAAGACCGAATTTTAGCTATGTTACATAGTGAAAAAAGGCAGTCTTGTTGAGTTCTTTAATGTGCCAACAAAGTAAAGGCTGGGATCAAACATAACACCAAGATTTTTGGCTGCCACACTTTATGAAACCACAGAGTTGTCGATTGTTATCATTACTTGATCAAATTGGTGTCTGTGTCTAGCAGGGCCAATGACCAGCATCTTGGTTTTATCCAAATTTAAAAGCAGAAAGTTAAGTGACATCCAATTTTTCACAGTAGCCAAGCAGGCCTTTAAATTAGTCATTTGAATATGATCATCAGCCCTTATAGGCACATAGAGTTTTGTATCATCAGCACGGCAGTGGAACTTTATTCCATAACTGCATATAATTTGGCCAAGAGGTGAAATATAAAGAGAGAAAAGTAGAGAGCCAAAAACTTAGCCCTGAGGTACACCATATTTAATGTCAGAGGATTTTGATGTAATATTACTATAGCAGACACAATGTGTTCTTCTGGATAAGTAGGACTTAAGCCAAGAGGGAACTAAACCAGACACACAATTGAGACACAATCGAATCTGTCTAATGGTATACAGTGATCAATGGTGTCAATTGCTGCACTGAGGTCCAGTAGTAGAACCACAGAAGTGGAATCAGAGTCCATAGCTAGTAAAAGATCGTTTACCACTCTGGTCAGAGCAGTTTCAATAGAGTGACAGGGCCTGAAAGCCGATTGAAAAGGTTCATATAGATGGTTTTCTTCTATATAGGTCGAAAGTTGTTGATACACAACTCTCTCTAGTACTAGTCTACCTAGTTGAGTGAACTACCGAGGAATCTACCAATGAAAACTAACTGCACTACAAATGGTATATAATTCATACAGGTATTCTGTCGGCACTAGACTTAGCAGAAAATGTGCGCGCGCGCACACACACACACACACACAGCATTTTACAGATGTTTAGTTTTATTATGTATTCTTTGGCCAATTATTATATGGAAAATCAAGACATTATCCTGTATAGACTCTAGATGATGCTAAGGACCTTGTCATTGTTTAGCAGTTTCATGCAATGAAAATGTGTCTAAAGCAAGCATGTTGATTTAAAATTACAGGTTTTGTAGTCAGTACACCAATAATACATCAACCCAACAACACACCAACCATATGCATAGCCAATGTAACACGGATCACATACAATAAGTGATTTAGCAGATGCCTTACCTGAGTTAGCAAGCTTAGTTCATGGAACAGAATGACACTGCCACTGAGTTTGAACATGGTGGACATGGAACAGAATGCAATTCGAATACATTTGCTAGACATGGCACAACATTTTTTTTTAAACACAGATAACCACATCTATTCTTTCCCTGTTGTCGATGGGTCCCTCGGGACCTACTGCACAGAGAAAAAAGATCTGGGGCCCAGGGTTTGCCTCGAACCACTGTAACTAATGAATACTGCAGCCGGACGTATTGGATCGGCTCGTTCCAGCCCATTTCTCTATTGACATCAGTTCAATTTTTCAAAGATTTGTCCCTCTATGAATAATGATAATAATGAATTACATTTGCATGGTGCTTTATCTAGACACCCAAAGCGTTTCACATTGAAGGGGGAAACTCACCTCAACCACCACCAATGTGTAGCACCCACCTGGGTGATGCACGGCAGCCAATTTGTACCAGAACGCTCACCACACATCAGCTTGAGGTGGAGATGAAGGAATCATTGAGCCAATTATATGGGGGCATGATTAGGTGGCCAGATGGAGACAGAGAGGTTGGGAATTTTCCCAGGATGCCAGGGAACCCCCTACTCTTTGCAATAAGTGTCATGAGATCTTTAATTACCACAGTGAGTCAGGACCTCGGTTTAACATCTCTTCCGAAGGGCTGCATTTCCTACAACACAGTGTCCACATCACTGCACTGGGGCAATGGGATTTTTCTTGTTTATTAGAACTAGAGGGAAGACTGCCCCCTACTGGCCCACCAACACCACATCCAGCAGCAACTCATTTTCCCCGAAGGTCTCCCTTCCAAGTACTAGCCAAGATCATACCTGCTTAGCTTCTGTCATTCGGCAGAGCCAGGGTACCTACATGTTGGTATGTGTAGCAGCCTAAATACAGTTCGTTGATAAAATATAAATATTTGACTAATTAGCATGCAATGATTTACATATAGCACTTTCCTAGTATCTACTAACTTGAGATACAGCGCCCTGGGTCCTTTGACTAAAACCTACTTAAATAATAATACCAAACTGACAAGGAGGTTGCTAGTGTAACAAAAACAGTATATTTATTTATGACAGAATGAAATAAAATATTTCACTCAGTGCTCCTTTAAAAGTGTCGAAATAAAATAGACAGAGTTATTTTAGAGTGCAAGGTAAGTTACCCCAATCGAAACAAAAATATACACAATAGCCCTTAGGCATTTTAACTAGGTAATGGAAAATGAAATGACAGCTAGGTACCAACGAATACTTATTGACTATTACCTTTTACCTTTGTGGGCCCACACACAAATTAAATAAACAAAAGCCGGCAATGAAAACAAATAAAATAACCCCCCGTTGTAGGCCTTTTTTTTGCTGGGTGTGACGTGTGACAACTCAGTGCCACTGGTGGAAAATCTTCACTCAATGAGCAATAACATTTGGATTACTCACAGATGGCGAACATTTCAGTCTCTTGACCAAGGCGATGAAGAAAACAGTCCTGGCTCAGTCCTATAGTGATGAAGAAAGGAAACGAATGATCTCCCACGAAGCCAGAGTTGCACTTTTCTGGTCACACAGTAGGCTATGTGGCGTTCATCTGCGCTTCAGTTTCCCATCAAAGCCCTGGAGCCAACGTCCTGTCTTATACAGAGTGAGACTTTGGTAGCAAGTTATCCAGTTAGCTTTGGTAGTGGTGCTAGCCAGGAGGCTACCTAGTTTTGATGCTGGTACAAGTATTTCTGCAGTTAAAAGTGGCAACCAAACAGGCTCTCTGAGAGCACATACATTACACACTCACTCAGACTAAATACTATGAACCATTGACTGTTTAGACTCTTCGTCTGTTTGTCTAACGCTGTACCAATTCAACTCCCAGCCGCTACTAGCTCTGCAATGTCTTTCTGTCCTTCACTTGCTCGCCGGTAGCTCTCGCTCTTCCTGTGTAAGTCCCACCCCTTAGCCAATCATATTTACAGAAATGTGAGATCTCGCTACATGACCCAATCAGAAGCAGGGAAAACACTGAAAACCAAGCAAGCTACTTTGACACAACTCCTGTTGACATTTATTCTTTTCATTCTTTACATTTGCATATGCTTCACATCACATCTCAAACAAACTATATGCACGTTTTTAAAGAGATATTACACAGACTGATATGGTATTTACTGTAGGGTTTCATCAGTTAGACATTTTAACTCTGGGGATAAACCCAGGGATTACACTCTCCCCCTTCTAAATATCTAGATGTCCCAATCAGACAGTTATTTATCATCTGGAGACATGATGGATTGACTTGTCAGGTTCTGGCTTGTTCCCTTTTCACTGCACTTGGAACAGGGGACCATGAAGTTGTAGGAAGATGTAGGGGTCTGAGAGCCCGCTTCTCCTTCATCACTGATGATATATATTCTCATCCCTCAGTGCAAGAACAAGTGGCTGGTCAGTGGGCTCTCCTAGTTCATCATAACTCAAACAAATGACTGACTTGTCTGCTTGTTTAGCAGTAGGGAAACTGTTAGGGTCCTCCCCATTATTGGGCTCAGTAGTAGTTGGGACGTCTCTCACTTCCAGTCCTGTGTCCAGCACAAGGTCATCTGATGGTAGTACAACACCATTAGCTTCCTTTTTTGTTTCTCTTCATCCTGCAGGCATTTCTGTTGCTTACAAGAAACCACCTCCATGAAGCCGTCATCATTGGCACTGGATGGTGGGTTCTCAGTGGTAGTGACCTCTGGGTGGTCATTGATGATCACAACACTGGCATAGTTGCTGAGATCAAACTGAGAGAGGGCATTCTCCTTGGGCTGCTTGACAGCCTGTTTGGCCACATCTTTGCGGTGAACAGGCTGATCTTTGGCAGTTCTTTGGGCTGCATCCAGGTACTGCTGGGCTGCAGTCCCTCTGCGGTCCACATTGGCCCCTCCTCTCCTTTCGTCTTTACCCCCTGCCTAGCTGCGGCCTGGTTTGGCTCCACAGTTGCTTCTGCGGTTGTCTTTCTGCAGACCTTTGGCTAGAGAAACTCCTTTTAGCTGCGGGAGCTCCTTCACATTTAGAGGGCCACTGAGAGGAAGACTCTGGCTGCAGGCTGCCTGAGAGGGGCTGAGCGAGGGCCTCACCTGCTGTACAACCCTCCTCCACCTCACTGAGAAGGCTGTCCTTTAGCAAGGAACCCAGGCTTGGGCTGGCTGTTTTCATTCCCTCTGGACCCACCTTTCTCCCCCATGTGAGGAGGCCCAAAATCTGGCTTGTGTGGGCCAGACCAGGCTTTCCCTGGCAAGTCTCATCTGAGTGGTTGGCTAGGCTTGGTGCTAGGCTCACGATCTGAGGAAAAGAGAACACATGGGGGTACCACAACCCTAGATGGCAGAGGGTGTTGGACAGGGGCCTCAACTATTAATACATCTTTCTTCTATGACTTCTTTGCAGGCAGCAAACACCACACCGCCAGGGGGAATTGTAAGTGGTCCGGGGCTCGTCCATCTTCTTTGTCCAACACTATCATTGGTAAGCCAAGAGGGAGGTTTTGGTTCAGGTGCCTGCACACTCACTCGCCATGACTGAGCTGTGCCATTACGCTCTGCTCTGTATCCAGTCTTGGGCCCATGTTTAAAACTCATTCTATTAGTCCCAATACTTACTGGTGCATTGTCTGGGCAC
The DNA here is from genome assembly GCF_029633865.1 of Lampris incognitus. Taxonomy (NCBI): domain Eukaryota; kingdom Metazoa; phylum Chordata; class Actinopteri; order Lampriformes; family Lampridae; genus Lampris; species Lampris incognitus. The sequence goes on along the minus strand of NC_079217.1, from coordinate 30,018,697 downwards.
ACCAGGGCCAGTACAGTCTTGGGCTCAGGGTGGTCTCCATCATCCAAGAACTCAACATTCATGGCTACATAGTCTTTGTAAGGACAGCTGGACTCACTGAGGCCCCAAATAGCCAAGCTGGAGATGGGATGGAGTGGCAGGTGGGACAGATGAGCTGCATACCAACTTTCAAATATTATGGTGACACAGGAGCCACTGTCCATCAGCGCAGTAGTCGGCTGACCGTCGATGATCACCTTGCTCACCAAAGATTCTCCCACCAGCCCTTTGGGGAGGCTTGTGGCCTCTTTGACATCTACAGTGCTCTGTTTAACAGAGCAGTTGGTACTTTGTGACTTTTTATCATGTTTTATTTGCTCTATGTTGCTACCTTTTTGTCTTCTCAAGGAACGAATCAGTTTTCGTATGACTTTTTCAGAGTCCTTAGGGGCCTTACAGCAATTGGCAGTACGTCCATCTTCGCCACACCCATAACCAAAAAATTAATCTCCATCGCTGTTGACGCAGGGTTCCTCTCCGGCTGGGACCATTGCTTTTCCCTTTATTCTCCTTGGACTCCGTTCTCCATCCAGAATGTTTGGGCGGCCATGGGTTGGTGTATGTCACTGTCATTACTCCGAGTTGATTCTGCAGGTCCTCAACTTGTTTCTTTAACGCCTGAACCGCACAGTCTTTACTGATTTCGTTTCCTTTCTCTGTCTGTACAACTTTAGGGGGCTTACTCGTGTGTGTGGGTTTTGACTGCACAGCTGTCAGTTCTGACACCTGGGACCACAACACATCAATTTGGGCTCTTATGTCTCTGGCTTCACTTTCTGTTAGACTGGCTTCAGCCCCCACCTGCAGTTGCCTGACTTTAGCCGGCCTGGGAACTGTTTTCCGTCTTACTGACTGTTGTTCTTCTTCCTCTCGAATTTCATGTAACAATGTCAGGAAAGGGGGGGGGTTAATCTTCCTCTCCCTCAGCCGCAACTGTTGAAGCATTATGTCTGACTCGGTGGAGTTAGACATAATGCTCCACACGTGCACTGTCTCTTTGGGCCAGAGCTAGCCCTCCTTTCTGCACTACGTTGGTTAACAACCACTCCACCCTTCTCAAAAAGTCACTGAGTTGCTCACCTGTGCATTGGCATAGTGCTCTGAATGAGAAGTAGAGGCCCTCAACAGTTTCAGAGGTCCAAAAACTCTCTCCAGGGCCTCAATATACTCCTCTGGCATAGTGTGGGGGTCAGCTTGGGCTGTCTCTAAAGCTCTAAAGCTGTCTCTAAAGTCTCTAAAGCTGACCCTCTCAAGCTCTCAACAATCATTTTCCATTTTTCCCGGCTTGAACAGTCATATTCTTCCACCATCAAACGTGCCTCCTCCATCCAAGTGTCCAAGTTCTTCTCTCCAGCAGGTGTGGGAGTTATTCTAGAATATGTCCGCAGTCGTTGGAAGACATTACCCTCTGGTGTGGGTCTCACTGTCCTGGCCAACACATCTCCCACTGTTCGAATGATTGCCTCACCAGAGTTCCGTAACGCCGAGTCAGGGAGTGGGTCAGTTGTCTTTCCTCCCTTACCTGCAGTGACAGGTTCTTCCTCTGTTGGCCCCTGCAGCGCCCAATTTTCACCTCTGTCAATGGGGGTCACTTCAGGAGGAATGGCTTGGATGTTCAACGTTTCAGTAATCGAACATAGCACCATAAGTGACTGTGATTGAGGATTAAACAGCTTGCCTATGACCTTCACATTTCAAAGGGCTTTGGTTAACGTAGTCGCCCGTGATGCAGAGACCCAGGTTCGCGTTCCGGCTGCGACGGCTCCCGGCTGCCCCCCGAATTTGCTACATTGGTGTCAGAAGTGGGATGGTGAGACCGTGAGGCCATCGGAAGCGCGTGCACCCATAGGCGTGAGGGACGCGCTTTCCGAAGGTAACATGCACGGATAAATAGATTCGCTGGCCCTTGGCTAACGGGTGTTACCATTTAGTCAACTGGTTAATGTTGTCGCCCGTGGTGTTGGAGATCCGGGTTTGTGTCCTGGCTGCGGTGGTGTTCCCGGCTAATCCCCGAATTCGCTACATACAGTTCTTATTTACAGTAATGTAACAAGTTAATTGTTTGATTATTTGCACTTAAAAGGTGTGTGAATAATTATATATATATATATATATACGTATAAGAGCTAAGTTATGATACATTTGTAATATTTGGGAATATGTGAGTATAATTGTTGCTTCCTAGTAACTGCATGTGCCTTTAATTGTCTCGATACTCGCGAGGAGAGTTGGAGAAGAATGAGGGTGGAGTTAAGGAGAGAGTGGAGCTGCAGTTTTTTGAAGTCTCGGGCTCCTGTTCTTATTAACCTTTTTTTTTCTTTGCTAATCGACAATCGTCCTGTACCAAATATATCTTGTGTTGAAGTAAACAGTTAAACTTTACAGAGTGGTCCTTGTAATGTACATGCTTTGTAACATGTTTAGTAATGTTTCTGGTGTTAGTTTAAATGTTTATTCTGGCCACAAGGTGGCGCTCAAGATTAAAGTGTCGTATATGTGACGTTCTTGGTTCACGTTAAGCCCGGAAGTAGCGGAGTGAGAGAGGAGTGTTAGCAGCCATGGATAGCAGATGCACTAGCAGATGTATCGTTGTCGTTATGCAAAAGTTTCACTAAAGAGTCCAAAACGCAGCTTCATGATATTTGAGTTTTTATTTCAAAACATTACACTGGCGACGAGGATTCAAAGCTTTTTTCCACTGACATGGCTGCTGTATTGCCGTCGTTCCCTGCCTTCGATATAAGTGACGAAAAGAACTCAGCTGTCTGTTGGAAGAAGTGGCTACAACACTTTGAAAACTTCGTAGTTGTGCTGGATGTAAAGGATGACACAAGAAAACACGCGATGCTTCTACATTATGCAGGGGAAGGTGTACAGGACATTTTTGATACACTCACTGACACCAGGGAAGCAAAGGACTATAAACGAGCAAAAGACAAACTGAGTAAGTACTTCTCCCCTAAAAGTAACAGCCTACGAGACCTACAAATTCAGACAAGCCAAGCAACTAGCAGGGGAAACACTCGACTCCTATCACACCAATTCAATTCAATTCAATTTATTGTCATTAAAAACAATGTGCAGACACATGTTAAAAATGAAATGAGGGCTGTGGCTTCACCAAGCAGTGCAAGACAGACACAGACAAACACAGCAAACACAATATAAGATATACACACATGAAGACCAAAAGCTAAAAATAAGTTAAAAGAGAGCTGGAGTACAAAATATTTAAAAATATCTACAGACATTCAGTGGGTAGCCAGGTTCAGGTGGGCAACAGCTTGTGGAAAGAAGCTGTTTTTGAGCCTGGTAGTGCGTGTTCTGAGGCTCCTGTAGTGCCTGCCAGGGCGCAGGGGGGAGAACAGTCCATGGTTGGAGTGGATGGGATCTCTGCTGATGCTCAGACCCCTTCGAAGGCAGCGTTTGTGATAAATGTATTTTATGGCTGGGAGCTGGGTACCGGTGATAGGCTGGGCCGCCTTGACGATCTGCTGCAGAGCTTTCTGGTCTACTGAGGTGCAGTTGCCATACCACACTGAGATGCAGATGGTCAGGATGCTCTCTATGGTGCAGTGGTAGAAGTTGGTGAGAATTTTGGGGGTAGACGGGCGCTCCTCAGCCTCCTCAGGAAATGCAGGCGTTGTTGGGCCTTTTTCACAAGGGCCTGGGTGTTTAATGTCCACGAAAGGTCCTCACTGATGTGGACTCCAAGGAATTTAAAGCTGGAAACACGCTCCACTTCCACCCCATTGATGTGAATGGGGGAGTGGCTGCAGCTTCTAGACCTCCAGAAGTCTACAATCAGCTCCTTTGTCTTCTGCACATTAAGGACAAGATTGTTGGTAGTACACCATGATGTGAGGTGCTCAATCTCGTTTCTGTAGGCCATCTCGTCATTGTTGGTGATACGGCCAACGACTGTGGTGTCGTCTGCAAACTTAACTATAACATTTGAAGGGTGAGTTGGTAGGCAGTCGTGGGTAAAGAGGGAGAAAAGGAAGGGGCTCAAAACACAGCCTTGAGGGGCACCTGTGCTGAGGGTCAGGGTGGAGGAAGAGTGGTCACCTAACCTAACAGACTGAGGTCTGTTGGTCAGGAAGTCCAGGATCCAGTTACAGAGGGAGGGGTTGAGGCCAAGGGAGAGGAGTTTGGTGGTTAGTTTGGCGAGGATGATAGTGTTGAAGGCAGAGCTGTAATCTATAAACAGCATCCGGATGTATGTGTTAAGTTCAAGGTGGGTCAGAGCAACGTGCAGGGCAGTGGCAATGGCATCCTCAGTAGACCTTTTGGGACGGTAGGCGAACTGATGTGGGTCGAATGTGGGGGGGGGGGTAATGTTTTTGATGTGAGCCAGAACCAGTCTTTCAAAGCACTTCATGGCAATGAGGGTGAGTGCTATGGGTTGGTAGTCATTCAGACATGTGAATGTTGGTTTCTTGGAGACAGGAATGATAGAGGTGGTCTTAAAGCATGCCAGGACTTTAGATTGGGACAGTGAGAGGTTAAATACAGGTGTGAAGACTTCAGCCAGCTGGTCGGCACATTCCCAGTAGACCCAACCCGGTATGCCGTCTGGTCCGGCAGCCTTCCGTGTTTTCACTCTGTGCAGTGATTCTCTGACCTCTGCGACTGATAAGAGTGAGCACCTGGTTTTCTGGGTGGCTGGGGATTTTTGTGGCTGGGTCAGTATTGTTCTTGTCGAAGCGGGCATAGAAATGATTTAGCTTGTTTGGCAGGGAGGCATCATGGACAGTGGGACCGTGGTTAGAGCTTTTGTAGTCTGTGATAGACTGAATGCCTTGCCACATTCGCCGGGGATGAGAGTTATTGTGAAAGTGGTCCTCTATTAGTAGGGAATATTTATGTTTGGCTGTTCTGATGCCCTTTTTGAGGTTGGATCTGGCTGCGCTGTAGGCCTCACAGTTACCTGACTTGAACGCTGCATCCCGGACTTTCAGCAGCTGCCGGACCTCACTGGTCATCCAGGGTTTCTGGTTTGGAAAGGTGCGGACTGATTTTTTTTGTTTTGACACTCAGTGCAAAAGTTAATGTAGGCTAGTATGGCAGATGTCTGTTCATTAATGTCTATATGGGAGCCATGGGTAGCTGAATGTGCAAAAATACTCCAGTCTGTGTTTTCAAAACAGTCCTGGAGTTCAGAGACTGCTCCTTCTGGCTGGACAGTGATTGTCTTTACTGTTGGCTTGACCCGTTTTATTAGGGGTTTGTAGGCTGGGACCAGGAACAGGCAGAGGTGGTCAGAATGCCCCAGATGAGGGCAGGGAGTAACTTTGTATGAGTCCTTGATGTTTGTATAGAGATGGTCCAGGGTGTTTTATCCCCTAGTGGGGCAGGAGACATGCTGATGGAATTTGGGCAATACAGCCCTGAGGTTAGCCTGATTTAAAGTCACCACCTATGATAAAGGCATTGTCTGGGTGTTTGGTCTGTTGTCTGCTGATGGCATATTGTAGCTGCTTAAGTGTTTCCTTAGCATTAGCATGTGGGGGGATGTATACGGTGTGCAGACAAATGCTCACAAGACAAATGCTCACAATACTAATAGAAAGAGACAAATGCTCACAAATCAAAGGAAATCGATTTCATGTACATCTTTTACTACTGCATTGGGTTTTGAAAGTATATGTACATATTTTCATAATTAAATCGATATGTAAACATATTTCATATTTGTATATCTGTATACAATCATTTTTCGCTGTAAATATACACTCACTGGCCACTTTATTAGGTACACCTTGCTAGTACCGGGTTGGACCCCCTTTTGCCTTCCGAACTGCCTTAATCCTTTGTGGCATAGATTCAACAAGGTACTGGAAACATTCCTCAGAGAGTTTGGTCCATATTGACATGATAGCATCACGCAGTTGCTGCAGATTTGTCGGCTGCACATCCATGATGCGAATCTCCCGGTCCACCACATCCCAAAGGTGCTCTATTGGATTGAGATCTGGTGACTGTGGAGGCCATTTGAGTACAGTGAACTCATTGTCATGTTCAAGAAACCAGTCTGAGATGATTCGAGCTTTATGACATGGCGCGTTATCCTGCTGGAAGTAGCCATAAGAAGATGGGAACACTGTGGTCATAAAGGGATGGACATGGTCAGCAACAATACTCAGGTAGGCTGTGGCGTTGACACGATGCTCAATTGGTACTAAGGGGCCCAAAGTGTGCCAAGAAAATATCCCCCACACCATTACACCACCACCACCAGCCTGAACCGTTGATACAAGGCAGGATGGATCCATGCTTTCATGTTGTTGACGCCAAATTCTGACCCTACCATCCGAATGTCGCAGCAGAAATCGAGACTCATCAGACCAGGCAACGTTTTTCCAATCTTCTATTGTCCAATTTTGGTGAGCCTGTGCGAATTGTAGCCTCAGTTTCCTGTTCTTAGCTGACAGGAGTGGCACCCGGTGTGGTCTTCTGCTGCTGTAGTCCATCTGCCTCAAGGTTCGACGTGTTGTGCGTTCAGAGATGCTCTTCTGCATACCTCGGTTGTAATGAGTGGTTATTTGAGTTACTGTTGCCTTTCTAGCAGCTCGAACCAGTCTGGCCATTCTCCTCTGACCTCTGGCATCAACAAGGCATTTTCGCCCACAGAACTGCCGCTCACTGGATATTTTCTCTTTTTCGGACCATTCTCTGTAAACCCTAGAGATGGTTGTGCGTGAAAATCCCAGTAGATCAGCAGTTTCTGAAATACTCAGACCAGCCCGTCTGGCACCGACAACCATGCCATGTTCAAAGTCACTTAAATCACCTTTCTTCCCCATTCTGATGCTCGGTTTGAACTGCAGCAGATCGTCTTGACCATGTCTACATGCCTAAATGCATTGAGTTGCTGCCATGTGATTGGCTGATTAGAAATTTGCGTTAACGAGCAGTTGGACAGGTGTTCCTAATAAAGTGGCCAGTGAGTGTAGATTATAAAACAATTTGAGAGCATTTGTCTCTTTTTCTTTTAGTGTTGTGAGCATTTATCTTGTGAGCATTTGTCTTGTGAGCATTGGTCTTGTGAGCATTTGTCTTGTGAGCATATGTCATGGAATCGATGTATACAGCGGCGATGGTAATGGCCGTTAGCTCCCTGGGCAGGTAAAAAGGCCTGCCCTGAATCATAAGGAGCTCGAGATCAACAGAGCAATGCCTTTCGATGATCTTTATATTGTTGCACCAAGAGTTATTGACATAAATACTCAAACCTCCTCCGCGGATCTTGCCGGAGTCCGCTGTCCTGTTGGCACGGAAGGCTGTGTGGCCCGCTAGCTCAACTGCCAAGTCGGCTATGTTGCTGTTGAGCCAAGTCTCCGTAAACATCAGCACACAGCTGTTCTGCAGCCTTTTCTGAGATGACAGCCTGAGTCTTATCTCGTCCATTTTGTTAGCTAACGATCGGACATTAGCCATGAAGATGCTGGGGAGGGAAACTTTGAAGAGAACGCTACTTAGCTTAGCATGTAGCCCGCCACGTTTCCCCCTCTTTTGTTTACGTTGCCGACGGGGGCAGCGTTTCCACTGCGAGACCGGTGAGCGGATAATATTGATGGGGAAATTGTCCGTGATGGTGGAGGGAAGTGAGTAATCTGTTCTGAGGTTTAAAAGTTCCTGACGGTTGTAGAAGAGCGCATGACCTACACTTGTAAATAAACTTAAAACTAACGTGTGAATAACAAAGAAAACATAGTGTAAACTACTAATAAGACAAGTTAGTCCCTAGCTAACGGGTCTGACCCTTTAGCCGAGCGGTTAGTGATGTCGCCTTGTGGTGCAGTACATACCGTATCGAATCCCGCACCGGGCAAGAAAATAACCGGTTACATTGGTGGCAGCGGTGGGATCCGGAAGTGTGCAGATCCTCAGAAGTCTCTTCGGAGCGCGGGAATAACAAAGCGCGAGGGCGCGCTTCCGGGGAGGGTGACGACTGTAAACTACTAATAAGACACGTTAGTCCCTAGCTAACGGGTCTGACCCTTTAGCCGAGCGGTTAGTGATGTCGCCTTGTGGTGCAGTACACCCGTATCGAATCCCGCACCGGGCAAGAAAATAACCGGTTACAATAGCACTGAACAGGGAACCGCACTAGCCGCTGCGTCCAGCGCGCCGCCATCTTGGAATAAAGCCGCGGCAATTAGCAACTTGCAGCTTTCATGATGTTGAAAGAGAGATCAAAACTATGATCATTCCAACGTGCACATGTAATAAACTGCGGCGTCACGCGCTACAGAAATCAGAGATGACGTTGACCAAACTCCTCTCGCTCACACAGAACCATGGCACTTGCAGAGATCCAAGCATTGGTAATGAAACAAACACAACAACGTGCAGCTCAAAGTAATCTATGGGAAGATGTTCTGGTACTAGATGTGAGGAGGGGAGCTGTAAAGAAAAGATGCTAAAACTGCTCTGGTATCTTTCCCCACCGCGAAGAAATGCGGTGCCCGGCACGGGGGAAAATGTGCAGCACGTGTGGAAAACAAGGACATTGGGCAAAATTATGTTGCTCTAAGCGGCCACAAGGGGCATCAGAGGTCGACATGAAGTGCAGTGTCTACACACCAGTGGAAACAATGGCATCACATCTCAAGAAACAAGCAACGCAGGCACAGAATCTTCTGAGGAGTATCTTTACACAGTCTCCCAACCAAAGGCAAATATCCCACATGCAAAGATAAAGGTTGGTTACTGCAATATAAAAGTGATGCTTGATACAAGGGCAACTGTGAACATCATCGATGAAACAAATTACCAGAGACTGAGACAGAAGCCCTCCCTCACCAAATGCACGGTTCCCATATTTCCTTGTGGTTCACACACACCACTGCCTGCCCTAGGAAAATTCACCTCACGGGTCAAATCCAAATCGCGCTTAACAAATGCAACATTCCATGTGCTACAAGGACATAATGGCAGTCTACTGGGCTATGACACTGCCAGTCAATTGGGACTAATCAAAACCATGATAGCTGGTTGCATCCCATGCCAGGCTGTTGTGCCTAATCACACGCAAAAACCTCTCCGCATTTCTGAGCTACCATCGTTACCATGGGAAAAAGTTGGTGTGGACTTTTTTGGTCCATGCCCTTCTGGTGATTACCTTTTGGTGGTCATAGATGAATACTCCTGGCATCCAGAGGTAGAGATTCTGCAGTCTACGTCAGCCAGAGCCACGATCCCTAAACTCGACAAAATATTCTCTACACTGGGAATTCCACTGGAGGTCAAAACTGACAATGGCCCACCCTTCCAAAGCTCGGAATATGCAGACTTCTCTACATACTTGGGTTTCAGGCATAGGAAGATAACTCCGAAGTGGCCTCAGGCCAATGCTGAGGGTGAACACTTCATGCGTACCCTTGAAAAGACCATACGTGCTGCCCATGTTGAAGGTCGCCCATGGAAACAGACTCTGTACGCATTCCTCCGCAACTACTGTGCCACGCCTCGCTGCTCAACTGGAATGGTTCCTGCAGATGTGCTGTTCGGTAGGCCCCTCAAAGCTACAACAAGCAGATGCAGTGGCAAAGAACAGGATGAAACACAATGCTGACAGGATGTGCCATTATGCTCCTTTGGCTGTGAAAGTAGGCGACAGGGTGCTGTCTTGTCAAAAGAAGGAAGGGAAGCTATGCTCTGCTTACAATCCCCCGCCCATACAGGGTCATCGCCATCAAAATCTCAATGGTGACAGCCAAACACAATGACCATGTCATCATCAGAAACTCATCCCACTTCAAGATCCTCCCGGTGGCTGAAAATCACCACTCTCAGCAATGTGGTTTGAAAGGCATGGACTGAACTGAAATCCACCCTGAACAAATCCCAGAGCCCTTAGTTCCTGACCCCCCTGAGCCACAGTCACCTGTTCAGAGGTACCCAGTCAGGGTAAATGGAAGACCCCCGTCATACCTCACTGACTTTAAAGTGAACTGACTAAAAAGTATTATGCAAGATAAAGTTTGAGTTGGCCTGGTTAATAGTTATTGTTAAAAAAATGTAAGGAAAGGAGGACTGTAATGTACATGCTTTGTAACATGTTTAGTAATGTTTCTGGTGTTAGTTTTTACGGTTTATTCAGGTCACAAGGTGGTGCTCTAGGTTAAAGTGTTGTGTATGTGAGACGTTCTTGGTTCATGTTAAGCCCGGAAGTAACGAGTGAGAGAGTAGTGTTAGTAGCCATGGATAGCAGATGTACCGTTGTCATTATGCAAAAGTGTCAGTAAAGATTCCAAAAAGCAGCTTCATGATATTTGAGTTTTTATTTCAAGGCATTACAGTCTTGTGGATATTTTTTGTTTCTGATGTGGATACGGATGAGGGGTTTCATTAGAGCATCAACCTAGGGCTTCATTCATTATTTAGAAACCTACCCCATTAGTCAAAAACTAGCTCCGCACAGAGTAATGAAATTTGGAATGGCCTGACTTGAAATGGACTACGGAAGAAGGACACTTTGCACGGAGATCACGGTGGTTTTAGGAAAAACAACAAACTGTAAATCGTATATTTCCTTTCTTTGCCACGGATTGCTAACTGAAGCTAGCCCAAGAGGACGACAGTGCAGCCAGTGAGTGTGCAACGGTCTTACACATAAAAAAAAGGATGTTGTTTGGCTGAAGGAAGAAGTGGAACGCATTTTATATATGATCCTCATTCTACGGTGTTTCAACGTTTTTACTAATTAAGTGTGGAACATTTCGGTTGTCATGGATGAACAAGACAGTGAGAAACGGATAGTAAAAATGACTGAGAAGGCTGTAGAAGAACACAAGTCTAGACAGGTCCAGGTATGCAGGTACAAGCTATCCCAGTTAACTAGCATGGTAAAGCAAATTGAGCAATTAGCGGAAGACGATGCAAATGTCAACATTGTTAAAAATAAATTGCATGTTGACTTTAATTGTTTGCATCACAAATTTCCCGACCTAAATTCTGGTTTGCGATGATTTAAGGCTTACGACAAATTTTTGGACAATCAAAAGAATTGGTTTGATTCTAAAAATAATAAATGATTTCTTCTGGAAATGTGAGGAATTGATGAAATAAGTAATGAAACGCTCTGAGCAGGCTGAAGAGTGTGATAGACAAGTAACGAGCACATATTGTAGGTCCACATCATCAAAATCAGCCCCTAAATGCCCAAGTAGCCCTGGATCACAATGTGGAAGCATGTTGTCATCTTTCTCAGTCAGATTAAATGCAGAGATGGAACACACATCATTCAAGGCAAAGGCTGCAGCCTTAAGGGAGAAGTTAGCCACAGAAGAGGAAGAAACATATTGGCATGCACAAAAAAGATGCAGGGAGGCTCGAGAAAAAACTATGAGAGGCAGAGTTTGAGGCTGAGCAAAAAAGAGTAGCAGCTTCAATAAAGGCTAGGAAGGTGATGCATGCAATACAGACTGCTCTTGCTGAGTCAGATGCAAAAATGGAAATTTTGCAAAAATATGAATACACACAAGTGGACATGAGCATCGCTGAAGTTGATGAACAGATTGGTGAAACAAAGGTGAATGCTACCTTTCAACCACCACCACAGCATGCCCCACCTACACCTAATGTTATACACAACGTTCAGCCAGCAATGCATCCAAGAGCCTCGCCTGCGCCGAACATGGAATTCAATGATGGACCAGTGCTTGATAGTCTATGCAAGGCCATCTCCCAGCAAGCCAACGTCACCGAGTACCTTGTGAAGAATCACAAAGTACCATTACTTCCGGATCTCACAATTCCAACATTCGAGGGTGACCCACTTGAATGTAAATCCTTTATCAGATCTTTTGAACATGGAGTTGAAGGCCGAAGTAGTGACAATCGTGATTGCCTACAAATTTTGCTGCAATACACAATTGGACAACCATGTGAATTGGTTAAGAGCTGCATCCACATGGAACCTTCGAAGGTTATATTAAAGCAAAACAAATGCTAATTGGCGATGACTACAAGATAGCAGAAGGCTACATAAAGAAGGCTTTGGATTGGCAGACAATCAAGCCAGAAGATGGTGCTAAGATACAGTCCTTTGCATTATTCCTCACAGGCTGCTCCCACACAATGAGATATTAGCTATCTGCAAGTCTTGGACAACACACCTAACATAAAGGCACTGGCTAACAAGTTGCCATACAAACTCAAAGAAACTTGGAGAAAGTCTGCCTGGAGAAAGGACTCTGTTGACTTTGTCAACAAGCAAGTTAGGTATACATTACACCCGCTCTATGGAAACATAAAAGAAACCACAAGGATGACAGATCCAGTCCGACAGAAACCAAAACCACAACATGCAGAGACACTCAAACCAAAGAAAGTATTCACAACAGCCGTTGTCCCCCCTAGAACCGAAAACAAAGTCAGGACAGAAAATGACAAACAAGCAACACCAAAAACACAAACTGTCTCAGTGGACGCAAACAGCAAGCCTTGTGTTTATTGCAAAGGAGAGCAACACAGCCTCACAGTCTGCTGAAAACTCAAGAGCAAGCCACACAAAGAAAATATTGACTTCTTGAGAAGCAAAGGTCTGTGTTTTGCATGTTTGAAACACATGAGTAGCAGCTGCAAAGAGAAAGTTCAGTGTCAAGAATACTTTCAACTGCATCACACACTGCTGCACATGAACACTAAAGACTCGAGAGAAGAAACGGCAAAAGAAATATGTGAACAACAATCCGTATCAAGTGCCCTTGTACAAATGACAGAAACTTTTGGCGTCACTGGGGCCGGTAAGGAAGATTGTGCTCTTTCAATAATTCCAGTGATTGTCAAGCCACAAAAGGGAACCAAGGTAGTGACAACATATGCATTTTTGGACCCAGGTAGCTCAGCTACTTTCGCTACAAAGTCACTTATAAACCAACTTAGTGTGAATGGATGCAATACAAGCATTTTGTTAGGACCAATGGAACATGAATTAGTCATGGACATTTGCATTGTGACTGGAATGGAAATCAGTAGCCTGGATGGAAACCAGTCTATCAACCTTTCAGAGGTGTTTTCACAGAAAATCATCCCTGTAACCAAAGATGATATTCCTCACCAAAAGGATGTTAACAGTTGGCCTCAGCTAACAGAGGTAAAACTTCACACTATTCAAGCAGATGTTGGATTACTCATAGTAGGAGCAAATGTTCCTAAGGCAATGGAGCCTCTCCAAGTGGTCAGAAGCATGGATGGTGGACCATACACCGTGAGAACAATATTAGGCTGGACGATAAATGGACCACTCAGAGGTGGAAGCGATATAATGGAGACAATCAAATTGACAGAAGTCACTGCAAATCGAATCTCAGTATCCAAGCTTGAAGAGCTCTGGCAACTGCAGTTCAAGCAGGACTTTCCGGATGCTAGACAAAATGAGTACATCGAAATGTCCAAAGATGATCATCAGTTTATTAACATGGTGTCCCAATCCTCAAAACTTGATGGTCATTACAGTGTTTGTCTTCCGGTGAGGAACACGTCATTGTGTATGCCAAATAACAGATCAGTCGCTGAGCAGCGTATGCTGAACCTATGGAAAAGATTTTCTAGAGATGTCAAATTTTATACAGAATATATTGCATTCATGGATGACATCCTCAAAAAAGGCTATGCGGTGACACTCAACAGTACTGAACGTGAGCCAACTGAGGGGTGAACATGGTATCTGCCTCACCATGGAGTCAGACATCCAGTCAAGCAGAACCTATGCATTGTCTTTGACTGCGGAGTAAGCTTTCGAGGAACATCGCTGAATCAACAGCTCCTGCAAGGACCAGACCTAACAACCTTGCTAGTGGGGGTCCTCATGAGGTTCTGACAAGAGACTGTGGTGGTTATGGTCGATGTGAAGGCCATGTTCCACAAGGTCAGAGTAAGCAATGAAGACACGGATCTCTTCAGGTTTCTCTGGTGCCCTGATGGGAAATATGAACAGGACCTTGTTAAACACAAAATGTTGGTCCACATCTTCGGGGCAACATCATCGCCAAGTGTTGCAACCTTTGCACTTCAGAAATGAGCAACAGATTTTGAGGATTAATTTGGTCAAGAAACTGCCAAAACAGTCAAAATGATTTTTTTTATATATATAGACGACTGTCTTAAGTCAACTACTGGTTAAGACACAGCAATTGCCCTTTGCACTGACTTGAGGAGCATGTTGGCGAAAGGGGGATGTCGACTAACACAACGGTTGAGCAACAGGCGGAAGTTGCTCAACTCAATCTCCGAAGAGGAAAGAGCACAAGGGTTTCTAGATCTGGACTTGGATAAAGACAACTTGCCGATGGAGAGAGCATTGTGAATCCAGTGGTGTCCTGTATCAGATCAGTTCAAGTTCAAGATCAACCTCAAAGATAACCACACACCAGGAGAGGCCTGCTTTCCCTCGTCAGTTCCATTGATGACCTGTTGGGCTTTGTCACTCCAGTAGTGTTGCCCGCCAAAGAATCCTGCAAGATTTATGGCAGTAGAAATATAGTTGGGACGAAGACCTGCCAGACAAAGTCATAAACAGGCCCATTATAAATGAATCTTCAGACCTCAATGGTTTAGAGGCCTTAACGCCCAACCACCTGGTGTTACTTAAGGTCAAGCCCGAGCTACCACAAGGAATATTCAACAAGGATGACCAGTACACTAACCGCAGATGGAGGCAAGTCTAGTACCTCGCGGATGTCTTCTGGAAACGCTGGTGCAAAGAATACCCCCCACAGCTCCAAGAACTTCAACTATGGTCCATGCCTGGAAGAAACTTCTGTTGGTGACATGATGCTGATTGTGGATGACACGTCACCCAGAAATTCATGGCCACTTGGAAGAAGTGTGGAGGCTTTTCTGACAAGAAAGGCCTTATTCGTCAAGTGAAAGTTCAGATCAATTTGTCGCCCAGTAATGAAGCTATGTCTTCTTCAAGAATCTGAGGATAATTGATGAGCAGTTCTGAAGCCAAGTCCTCATTTGGGACGTGGTTATTTTTTCTTTTCTTTTTTTTTTGAGTAATTGTTTCAATGACATTGATAACAATTAGGGGCCAGTAATGTAGGAGCCTAAATGTAGTTTATTGATAAAATATAAAAGATAAATATTTGACTAATTAGCATGCAATTATTTACAGTTCATATTTACAGTAATGCAATAAGTTAATTGTTTGATTCCTTGCACTTAAAAGGTGTGTGAATAATTTAAAATGTATTAGATCTCATTTATGTTAATTTTGTAATATTTGGGAATAGGTGACTATAATTGTTGCTTCCTAGTAACTGCATACAGCTTTAACTGTCTTTTGATACTCTTGCGAGGAGAGTTGGAGAAGAATCGGGGGTGGAGTTAGGCAAGGAGAGAGTGGAGCCACATGGTTTTTTGACATCTCAGGCTCCTGTTCTTGTTAACCCTCATCTCATCTTCAGCTGCTTTTCTGGGGTCGGGTCGCGGTGGCAGCAAGCTAAGTAGAGCACTCCAGACGTTCCTCTCCCCAGCAACGCCCTCCAGCTCCTGCAGGGGGATCCCAAGGTGTTCTCAGGCCACATACATCATATAGTCCCTCCAGCGAGTTCTGGGTCTACCCCGGGGTCTCCTCCCAGTTTGCCGTGCCCGGTAAACCTCCAAAGGAAGGCGCCCAGGAGGCATCCTAATCAGATGCCCGAACCATCTCAACTGGCTCCTTTCGATGTGAAGGATCAGTGACTCTATTCCAAGCTCCCTCCGGATGTCCGAGCTCCTCACCCTATCTCTAAGGCTGAGCCCAGACACCCTACGGAGGCTTCGATGGTGTTTTAAGCCCCCAACGTACTCTTCCAGGCAGCACTGCATGGAAGGCACTCCCCGCCCCCAACTGTTTCATCCAATCACAGCACTGGTTAGGGGTAGGGTGACCGCCAGTGCTGTGATTGGCATGATGATGGGAGCTTAATGCTGTGGGGCTGTTTTGCTGCTTCAGGTACAGGGAACCTTGTTCGGGTGCATGCGATCATGAAGAAAGAAGATTATGTTGACATTTTGAAGGATAATGTAAAGAAATCTGCTGCCAGTCTAGCTTTAGGTCACTGCTGGGTCTTCCAGCAAGACAATGACCCGGAGCATACATCCAAGCTGGTCCAAAACTTTTTGAAGGACACCAAAATCAAGATCCTGGAGTGGCCCTCTCAGAGCCCAGATCTCAATCCTATTGAGAATCTGTGGCGGGAACTTAAGGTTTATATCCATGCTCAAAAACCATGCAATTTGAATGAGCTGGAACAATTTGCCATGGAAGAATGGGCTAAGATCCCTCAAGAAACATGTGCCAACATAGTTAGGAACTACCATAAGAGGTTGTTGTCGGTTGTTAGTCAGAAAGGTTACACTATTGAGTATTAATTGTTAGAGGGCTAATAATTTTGGCCTTGTCATTTTTGTTTTTTCTTGTTTCAATTCAGCGCATCGGTAAAATATCTTAATCAAGCTTAGTGGAGATTTTGTCTTTGTTCTTTTGGAAGCAATTAAACTATAAACAGTTTTGGTTATGGTCATTTCCATGGAAAAGTTGAGGGTTTTGTTTGATTTCATAAAGGGGGCTAATAATTTTGACCTTAACGATAGATAGATAGATAGATAGATAGATAGATAGATAGATAGATAGATAGATAGATAGATAGATAGATAGATAGATAGATGCCAGCTGGCTGAAGCTTCGGATTCTTGTCATACTGTTATTTTTATTACCCAAACCTCAGCTTTAAACACCAGCTCAACACCCGATTGCAGTTGATATTAGGTATCAAACCATCAACTTATCATTGTGTACACGCGCGCACACTCATTTCCCATTCCACCAGAACAAAATGCACTGTGCTCCACATTAATCACAAATGATCCGAAGAGTGAATGAGTAATTTTATACTTATACTTTTATAATTTATATTGTATGTTTTCTGGTGGCGGCAGCTGGGTTTTTTTTAAAACAATTTATAGAAAATTTACGAGAAATATTTTTAACAATTTAAACAGGTGCGCCATCTCCAGCTGTTGAGACCAATTAATTAAAGGACATGCCCCATTGAAGCGTAAATGAATTTTCATCTTATTCACTGTAGAAATTGTATTCTTTCTCCCCTATAGCAGAGCCAAGTAATCTCAGCTATAGACTTAATCATAATTGGATGAGAATGATTTATGCCAGGTACAGAGAAATGATTAGAAGGAACACCACCCCACTCTACCCCCCCCTCTCTCTCTCACTCACTCACTCACTCACTCACTCACTCACACACAGTCTCCACCAGAACTTTTCACACTACGTCTCTCACCCCTTTTTTTTCCTGTAAGTGGTTGTCTTGTATACCGTGACTCTGCTCACTCACATCCAACTGCTGCTAACCGTCATTCTGAAGGAGTTGCGAGTTATTCTGATTGACATTTTCATTTTACTGAGCGAATCACCAACACTCTGTTTTGGCATGTTTGTGTAATTGAGTGGGATTTCATTTGCACTCAATGTAAAAGTTAGCGCCAAACTCAGGCAGTAATTTTGATGGATAAATGTGATGATTACATGTCTGAAATGTGCTTTACTCTTCATCCTGTGATGGATGGTTTAAGCCCACAGTATCAGCCCAGAGAAGGCCAATATGTTTTCTCTGATCCGCTGACTTATAAGTGCCTACAGTGTGTGTCATGTGCAGTGTGAGTGCACACTTTTTTTTCTTCTTCTGCATTCGGTGTTCTTTGACTGCTTAAATTTTCTTAAGTAGTTAAAGCCTTGAAACACTTCAAACGTGAGTGGAATTGTGGTGTGGGTGTGTGGGTGTGCACATGTGGGTGGATGGGTGAGGAAGCAAGTGGGGGGGGTGCAAAATGGTTGTCATCTATGCTTTATGCATTTGTTGGTTTTCTGCACTATTTTCTCCACTCACTCAGAATCTGCTGTGGGCTCTCCAAACGACTCTCATTTCAGGTAGCTGCACTTCTTTCCCAGGAGACATCTCCACTGAAGAGATCCTGTTGTTTGAGCAAAACTTTCCTCTGTGCTTTACTGTAAAAGACAAAAGGGGCAGCCACATGGGTAAAGACCAAGTGTGAGGAAATTGAAGGAAGACAGCGAGAGAGAGAGAGAGTGCCGCACCGCTTTAAAAATAAATTCACAGAGGGCTTTTAATCTGCCAGTGGAGTAATGCTGGAGCAAAGGGCCTCCATCTTCTTGTTATCTTCCAGTGACAGCGGGTTTACTGATGTAGCCTACTGTAAGAGCATTATTAATTCATACTTTCTTATGGACTACATTGTAGCTCTCATATTGTAGAGCCTATTTGGAGAGGATGCAATCAAGTGACACATGTCTCACTGCTCATGTCAGTCATGGATATAACAGAACCCACATTTCTGAACCACTGGGTGGAAAATCTTTGATGTCTTACACCTCAACTGAATTTCCGCTTCTTTCCATTTTTATAGGTTTGCGATTGCAATGGTGTGGGTGAGGCAGATAAAATGGAAGATTACCATGCCATGCAATATCATTCTTCACCTCAGTAGTGATTATGGGAGGAGGTATATATAGAAAGAGGGGAAAAAATGAAGCAGGAATTGCATTCATGCTCTCCATATTTTTAGGGTGTGTGTAGCTAATGAAACAGACCACACGGGACACGCTGCTGATATAGTGGTAATTAGCATGTGCTGCTGCTGCAGTACCTCTTGCCTCAGTCACATGCTCATAGCCCTGGGCATAGCAAACCCAATCCTGACAGCAGACACCCTCCCAGTACCAGTCACCACTGCTCTCCTTCCATGGCCTTCTCCATCAGCCAAATGTTTTCTACTACACCGTCATCATACCTCATGAATGAATTCAGATCCCACCGATAACATATTGTCAATAGATTTCCTTCAAGCATGTTTTGTATTTACTCTGAAGTAAATTTTGCCCAATATAGGTTTAATTTAAAAACAAACTATTCTGTTCTCGCCTGACGAGTCGGTGCCAAACTAGACAGATGGTTGACATAGTTGATCCAATAAAAACTTGTGGATTTAATCTGTTTAGGTTCTTTAGTTAGTTTCCTTTTTTTCCAGCTTTTTTTGTCTCACTGATTCCCCTTTTTGTAAAACTGAAACAAAATATATAAACAAAATACACCTGACTACAATTTATCAGTGTGGTTATTTGAGTCCTTTTATATTACAGGTACACTGTAAGCAAGTATACATTTACAAAGATAAATAATACATTTTCCAGGGCATGTCCATGGAAACCACATTGTCAAATAAAACGACTATAAAAACATTAAAACAACGAAATAGTGCTTCCAGAGAAGCAATAGCAATTGAATTTGTAGTGAACCTGGTCATGGCTAGCTAACCAGCCAGGGTACTTGGCTAGCTAAACAGCCTAGCATGAACAATACTAGCTCTGCCAAACATATTCAAATCTTTGCAAAAACATCTCAAAAAGGATAGATTTGTTATCATTAATATACAACAAATCAAGATATGTAATATACACAGGCATATATTCTCAAAACTTCACCGAGAGAACATGCTGAACTCCATACTAGGTTTTTTTTTTTTAAAGCGCCAGTCAACTAAAATGGACACTGGTGCAACAGACTTTATGCAATTTAACAATTACCACTAGAGGAAGCTCAACACCATGAAATTATATATGGAATTATACAAATTATATGAATTACCAGAACACAAACAAAGGCAACAAAAAAATCCACATGATTAAATCTTGGAAATATGATAATTCCATAAATTCACAGCCCACATAACTCTGATTAAGATTAAAGTCGCAGTAGGTACCGTTGAACATTCAAATGCAAATCTCTCCGCCTCTCGTATCACTCCTCTAACTCCCGCCCACCAAATGACCCCCTTATCACTCTTCATTCAGCTCCTTACACTTGTGTACAACCAGGAAATGTCAACGCGAGCCTTTTGAAACTTGTATCATAAATTATAATCTATCCATGTGGAATAAAACATTTTTTTCAGTGAACCTCTTAGTTACACTACTATTGTTCATGTGAAGCAGCCATTTCGAGGTGATCTTGTTGATTTTTAGGGTTAGGGTTACAACCACAAGTGACCGGCAGGGCAGGAGGGACACAAATGTGTTGCGTATATGCACATCTGTTTGTAGAACAGCCAATAGGAATGTCCTCTCTCTGAAATGACCCGTGATTGGCAAAAACCTTGCATCCTGGGCAAGATTTTTTTTTAAAAGCATAAGCCAAGAGGAGGTGCAAGTCTAGTTTTCACTCAGACTTGTTGAATTACAATATGCTGAAAGGTTATTATGGAATTTTTGCCCGGTGATGCCATAAAAAAAAAAAAAAACTGCCTACCCCATCTTTAAGTGGGTGCCAAGAATTCAAGTGTAACTTTTCCCTCAGGTCTGAGCCTAACTTCACCCATTGCATAATTTTGAAAAATACTGAAAACTGGCAAGGGGCTGAGGGGGGAGGGGGGGCAAGTCAAATTTATTTGTATAGCACATTTCAGCATCAAGGCAATTCAAAGTGCTTTACCTAAAGCATAAAAAAGCAACATAAAAAATACAAAAAAATTTCAAAAACATAAAAAGAGAGTAAAAGTTACATTGTAGTGTCAGATGATAATCAAAAGCTTCAAATTTTATTGACTCATAGGCAGGGGCAAACAGGAAAGTCTTCAGCCTTCATTTAAAAGAACGGAGAGTTGTAGCAGACCCGCAGTTTTCTGGGAGTTTGTTTCAGATATGTGGTGCGTAAAGTCAAAACTGTTTAGTTTTGACTTTGGGGACAGAAAGAAGACCTGTCCCAGCCAATCTGATAGGTCTGGATAGTTCATAGTGTAGCAGAAGATCAGAAATGTATGTTGGCCCTAAACCATTCAGTGCATTATAAACCAAGAGCAGAGCTTTAAAATAAATTCTTTGACAGACAGGAAGCCAGTGTAACAACCTCAGAATTGGAGTGATGTGATACACTTTTTTTGGTCTTAGTAAGGACTCGAGCATTGGGAGTGACGAAGAAGGACAGGATTCGGAATGATTATATTAGAGGGACTGCTCAAGTTGGACAGTTTGGAGAAAAAGCAAGAGAGGCAAGATTGAGATGGCTTGGACATGTGTGGAGGAGAGATGCTGGGTATATTGGGAGAAAGATGCTGAATATGGAGTTGCCAGGGCAGAGCAAAAGAGGAAGGCCAAAGAGGATGTTTATGGATGTGGTGAGGGAAGACATGCATGTGGCTGGTGTGACAGAGGAAGATGCAGAAGACAGGAAGAAATGGAAATGGATGATCCGCTGTGGCGACCCCTAACAGGAGTAGCTAAAAGTAGTGGTAGTAGTAAGGACTCGAGCAGCAGAATTCTGAATTACCTGCAGCTGTTTGATCGATTTTTTTTTCAGTATTTGAGTCGACTGAAGATAAATGCATGAACAAGTTTTTCCAAATCCTGCTCAGACGTAAATCCTTTAATTCTTGATATATTCTTCGGGTGATAGTAGGCTGACTTTGTAATTGTCTTAATGTGGCTGTATAAATTCAGGTGAGTCCATGACTTCACCAAGATTTCTGGCTTGGTTTGTGGTTTTTAACATTACCAATTGTAGCTGACCGCTGACTTTTAATCATTCTTCTTTCAATCCAAAGACAATTACTTCAGTTTTATCTTTGTTTAATTGAAGACAATTCTGAGACATCCAATCATTGATTTGTTCAATACACTTGATCAGTGCTTGTGTGGGATTATAGTCCTCTGGTGAAATGGTTATATAAAGCTGTGTGTCATCTGCATAATTATGGTAACATATTTTTTTGTTTTCCATAATCTGAACTAGTGGAAGCATAGAGATGTCAAACAGAAGCGGCCCCAGAATGGAGACTTGGGGAACTCCACAGGTCATTTTTGTAAGCTCAGATATATGTAATTACCTATAGACATTGAGTAGTTGATGTCCTTTAAGTAGGATTCAAACTAGTTTAGTGCTATACCAGAAAATTCCACACAGATTTCCAATCAGTTTAGTAATATGTTGTAGTCGACTGTGTCAAATGCAGCACTGAGATGCAATAATACCAGGACTGAGGTTCTGCCACTGTCCATGTTTAAGTGGAAGTCATGAAATACCTTTAAAAAAATAGTCTCAGTAATGTGGTGTAGTTGAAATCCTGATTGGAAGACATCAAAACTGTTGTGTAGTGTCAAAAATTTGTGCAGCTGCTGGAAGACACTTTTTTTCAAGTATTTTACTTAGAAATGTGACGTTTGATATGGGTCTACAATTATTCATTGGTGAAGAATGTAGATTATTCTTTTTTAAGAGAAGAGTGTCTTGATGACTGCAATTTTCAGGGCCAGCTTGTGGAAAGAGACCTGGAAGAAGAGACATGTTGACAATTTGTGGAAGATCTGAGGCCATGTAATTAGAAACATTTTTGAAAAAGCCTGTTGGCAGAATATCAAAGCAGCACCAGGAGGAATTCAGATGTTGTATAATGTCCTCCAAGTTTTTATGGTTGATGGGATCAAATTGTGTCATGCTATTTGGATTGATGTTAGGTGGACACAGTGACAACACATACCCTGTAACTAGTACAGAGGTACTGACTGCCAGTTTAATTTTCTGAATGTTGTCATTGAGGAAGGAGGCAAATTCATGGCAGCCCCTGGTAGCTAGAAATTCAGAGGCTAGTGCCACAGGAGAGTTTGTTAGCCTGTCGACAGTAGCAAACAAGGCCCGTACATTATCATTGTTTTTGGCAATGATGTCAGAGAAGTAGGACTACCTTGCATTTCTCAGTTCCAAATTATAAATGTGCAGTCTCTCTTTATAGATGTCAGTTTGAGAAGTAAGATTCGTTTTTCACCGCCTGCATTAAGCTTTATGACACTTTTTTTCTTTGTTTCCTATTCTGACAAGCGTGGTACATCTCCATTGAGATCTTTTCTTACCAGAGACCATCTTCAGCTTATGGGTGCAATGGCATCGATAACATCTGTAATTTTAGAATCAAAATTGTCTACAAGCTCATTGACTGAGACCCGAGAGACGGCGGTTGTGGAAGAGAAAGCCTGAATAAACATTTCACTGGTGCTTTCAGTGTTATGCCATTTTGTGAATACCTCTGTTTGAGCATTTGTGTGCACTGAGATAGTACTCTCAAAGAAAATGCAGGAATGATCAGAGAGAGCATCAGTCACCACAACCTTAGAAATGTTCAGACCCTTGGAGATAATTAAGTCCAGAGTGTGCCCCTTGTTGAGTGTGGGCTCTGTCGCACGCTGAGTCAGTCCATAATTATCAAGAACACAACACAGTTCTTTAGTTCCTCTATCCTGGAGATTGTCAGCGTGGATGTTTAAATTACCAGCAATAACTACACTGTCAAATTCAATACAGCAGTTATTAACAGCAGTTATATAGAGCAGTTATAAATTATAGACAGCAGTTCAGTTAAGTCATTAAAAAGTTTGCATTGTATTTGTGTGACCTATAGATATTTAGAAATATAACTCACATATTCAAAGGAAGCAAAATTTCCTTAAGATATGGGAATTAATGATTTGCATCAGAGCAAACCATTAAACACAATTGTGACTCCATGTCATTTCTTATGCTTTCTGGTTTCACTCACAAAACTGAAGATGGTAGGGGTTGACTCAATAAGAAGTTGCGCTTTATCTTGGTCTAACCAAGTTTCAGTTAAAAAGATAAAATTGGGATTGTGCTCAATGATGAAATCATTGATTAAAAATGTTTTTTTTCTGCCAAAGACCTAATGTTTAGCGACACTAAATTTAGTGTGTTAAGAGTATTATCTATTTGCCCAATTTTTTTTTTTTTTTGCGATAGGCTGTGGCAGCTGGCGTACAACTGTAGTCAGATTAAAGTAGCTGAGTGCTTTGAGTACACATTGTTCTTCCTGACGCTTGTCAAAACAGGAATTGCAGTCCTTAGAGTTGCTCCTCACTGTCTGGGCTGGGCTGTATCAGCAGCAGTGGGTACTTACCCAGTTAGCAGAGGGAGACATGAGCTGAAGGGGGGGAGGAGGGGGGTAAGGTCAGCATGCCCTGTAACGCTGAGTGCAAGGAGATTGCCCTTGGTTTATTAGGATAAACTGGAACTTTTGGTGCCACATAGTAATACGTTGTCAATCCCTTTTATCTGCATCCTTAGCTTGTGTGAGATCTCTTTGAGAGGCAGGGAGGGGAGTGCTGGGAATGATCCATGGTGTTGTCCTTGTTTTCCTCAGTAGGAAAGATCACTCTACTTTTCCCAGATTTTCCTGACCCCAAATACCAGCAGTGGGGTGCTGGAGTTGGCAGTAAGTATGTGGACTCTGTTTAAATGAGCCCCATCCATTCTGAAACGGTTTTGGTTGCTCCCAGAACAGGTTGAAGTTGTCAATGAAGCTCAGTTTTGAGCAGTGCAAGTGGAGGAAAGCCAGGTATTTAATGCCAGCAAGCAGATGAAATGATCAATTCCTTTCCCTAAAATTGAGATTGGACCTGACACAAATATCTGAGCTGGGACTTGTTGTAGAATGTCCATTAGGTGTAGGAAGTCCCTTTTTAACAACTCTGAGCCGTGCCATTCCAGGACGGGTTTTATTTATTCCAATATGAACAATAAGTGTGTCCATGCCCGGATAGTAGAATCACACTTGTGGCAGTGTTTAGAACATGTCACTAACCATAGCGTTGAGTAGACAGACCGTTTTTCAGAACTTTGCTTTTTACATCTCTTATTATATGGTCTCCAAGGTTGCCAACTGTCCCGTGTTAGCTGGGATGTCCCTTATATTGGGCCAAATTGATTTGTCCCATACATGACCTCCCTTGTCCTGTTTATTGACTGCTACTCTACTCTAACCCATAGAGGACACTCTCACAGTTGTATCAAATATGATAAAACAGCAGTAGCAGCAGTGCTGATCACGATGGGGAGAATGATCACCTGTCATCATCCAATCACAGCCCCCCTCACGCACATCAGTTGTACATGTATAGTAAATGTGCCAATGTCTGGTGCTGCTCAGTCGGTTTGGCATATGGAAATACGGATTAACCTGTACATATCTATATGCCTTCAAAGAAAGAAAAAAAAATACTGTGCAGCTACAATAAGCAATTGGAAGCGGAAAAAAAAGTTGTGGGTTAAGCCTGTCAGCGGTGACTCAATGAAAGCCTTCTGTACTTTATGTCACAGGGAATTTTCAGTTGGCCATGGAGGTGACAATGACCTGACTCAGCGTGCTTACACAGAAATGCACAAGAAGGCCACACTAGCTAAAGTTGCAAGCAATATTGTTGCATTCTTCATGGCATCTATACTGTGGAAAATGACAAATTTGGGGCAAGTGAAGCCTCGTACTTGTATCATACTGTTAAACATGGACTCAGCTACAACAGCACTGACTGTCTTGTTAAGCTTAACAGTGCATTGTTTCATAACTCAAATGTTGTGAAGAAGATGCACTTGGGAAGAACGAAAGCTGAGATGATCACAATTAATGTTTTAGGACCAAAGACTGTGCAGGATATTCTGGATGATCTGTCCCCGACTGTGTTTTACTTGGTTGCCACCGATGCCTCAAACAAGGGAAAAAGAAACGTTTCCAGTGTGTATGAGATATTTTTCCATGTCTGATGGGAGTACAGTACAAGTTACTTGACTTTTATCAAGACGGTAATGAAACTGCAAATGGTATACATCAAGCTCTGATGAACTGTCTGGAAAAGTATGAACTGGATGTTAAACACATCACAGCCTATGCAGCACATAATGCCAATGTCAACTTTGGAAAACACCACTCCGTTTACCAGTTATTGAGCAGTGCCAACAGTTGCATTCTGAAAGCTAATTGCCCGGCTCACATAGCTCATAACACCTGCAAGCATGCCTTTGATCAGCTGTCAGTGGATATTAAGTCACCCGTTTTAAAGATCTACAGCCACTTCTCAGTATCTACTTCCAGAAGAGAGGAACTGCGTGCATTTTTTGCCTTTGTTAACATTGAGTGGCGTAAAATTCTGTGTCATGTTTGCCCACAATGGCTGTCTCTTCATCCAGCTGTTGATCGTCTCCTGCAGAGCTGGCCAGTTCTCACCTCATACTTGAGATTCCTTGGGGAAACCTGTCCTGTGTCATTGAAGAGAATTTTTGAGGATGAAGAAAAAACTGGAGCTGCTGAGATTTATCTATGTTTTTTCCACAATGTGGGGTGTGTTTTTGACACACACGTTAGAAAGATGGAGGAAACAACGCTCTGCATCACAGATGTTTACAAGGAGGTGGGAAAAGTCAAAGCAAATATGCTTCAGCCAAAACAAGACAGCTTTTCTGGATACCAGTGCAGTGTTGTAGTACTCGAGTCCAGGACTCGGACTCGAGTCCGACTCGAGTCCTGATTTTCATGACTCGTGACTCGACTTGGACTTGAGCACTGATGACTCGGACTTGGACTCGGACTCGCGAATTTACTGCATTCGGACTCGGAAGTTGGAGACCCGGACTCGTGACTTTTTAATTGATAAAGACTGTTTTTGTTAGATTTTTTTAAAATAATAGGCCCTATTAAAATATATTGATAGCTATATTAATACTGTAACATTATTCAATTTCGTGTAAGGGCAGGCACGTGTGTTCCACCTACATGCGGATTCACGTGGCGTGCATACCGTCATGTTCAGTAGCGCGAAGATGCCTAAAGAGACGCCCCGAATTGTGCGCTTTGCTTGCACAGATTTTACAACAAATTCCAGCAAGATCACTGCTAGATGTTCGATATGTAAACGAACTATTGAGGAGAAGACCGGGAAAACCTCAAACTTCAACAGACATCTGTCAAGGATGCACCCAGAAAAGTAAGTGATATGCAGTCAGCTGATGATATGGTTGGTGATCAGTTAACGTTAGCTAGCTAGCCATCTAGCTACGGTAACAATAGCCTCTGAAGTAACTCGACCACTGGTCCAAGATGTTGGGTCAGGTCGTGTGGCGGGTATATCATATCACTAGAACCGTTGGGTTGGGTCGTGTGGCGGGTATATCATGTCACTAGAACCGTTGGGTTCGGTGGTATGGCGGGTATATCATATCACTAGAACCAAGTGAAATTGTGTAGGTAAGTTAAGTAACGTTACTGTTAGCATGCTAATGCAGCATTGCACAGAAAAGTCACAGTACGGTTCGCTTTCGGTACGAGCGTGCCATCGATCTCACTAATGATGAGTTGGTAAGTAACACGCAGCGTCTTCGTGTTATAGGGAGATTAAAACTGATTTTTCTTATTTATCATTTAGCTAATTACCAAGTAGCATACACTTAACGGAAAAAACACACCACTCTGAACTACCGTGTTAGCATTAATCTTAACTAGCAATAACAAATCCGCACATGGCAGATCTCCGCCATGAATATTCTCCAAGTGCGGAGAAGGAAGAAGTCTAGCCTATATGCATCCACAAATAATGTTGATAAAATGTGCACAACTTTACAATGCAAATAAAAATAATTGTAGGCTATCACTCGCTAAATGGACTAATTGAAGAACGCTAATGTGGATGCCGCCACTGGTTTTCTTGAGAGCTGGAGACGGTACAAGATTTGACGGATGTGGCATCCCCCCCCCCGATGTACCGAAAACTACCGAACCGTATGGTGATTGGTGACACCGCATAGGCTACTGTAAATATGGGGATATTTTTCTTTGCATATATGCAGCATTGGGTGTGCCAAATTCTAAAAATAGACACGCGCGATGTAGCTTTTGAACAGTACTATGAACTGGCTCTGTCTTCTAACAAAATCACACCCTCCCTGACCCATACAGAATAAACATACAGACTCACGGAGGATAGAGAGTTAAAGCTCAGCTAGGTAGCATGTAACATACTTAAATCAATAATTAAATGACTGGGTTTTGCTAATTAATCCCTGTCCTGTTAGTCTCATAAATTATGTATCTTTTCTCATACTTTTCATTTATCCAGCTAGTTTACATTAGTTAATCTACTAATATGGTAATGTTAGTTATATAGATAACTAAATATGTAACTTAACTGGTTATGGTTCAAACCACTATGTGTATAATGTGTAACATTTGTATTGTTATTGCATATTGTTATAGCTATAACGTTACACATTTTTTGCTGTGAGAAAGATTACTTGAAACAGTTTGGCATCAGCAAGCTAAAGTGTGTATCCTATCTTCCCCTAGGTTCCAAGAATACCGTGCCTCCACTGCTTCAGATGTGATGCCAGCTGCTCCAGGTCAGAAGACTATCACATCATTTTTAAATGATGGACAGCAAAGGATGTACGACCTCAAACATCCACGTCAGAAGGCAATAAGTGATGCCCTTGTAAAAGATCTAATCATTAAGTGCTGCTTGCCACTCTCCATTGTTGACAACGAGGACTTCAAGCACTTCCTGCATGTCCTGGACCCTCAGTACCGGCCCATAGCAAGATCCACAATTTCCTCTGTGACCATTCCAGGAATGTTGGAAGTCAAGAAAGAACAGATAAAGAACCAGCTGGCAGAAGCATCGAGTGTTGCTGTTACCACAGACATTTGGAGTGATCGAAAGATGCAGTCATTCCTTGGAGTGACAGCACACACAGTGGCAATGGATAAAAAAAACAGGAACTCAGCCTTCAGTCATATCTTCTTTCCTGCAAAAGAGTGCATGGGAAACACTCAGGAGAGAAGATTGCAATGATGTTTGAATGCTGTGCTGAAGAATACCTGATTAAGGACAAGATCAACTTTGTCATAACTGACAATGCATCCAACATGAGAAAAGCTTTCCAGGCCAGCTTTCCCCTAGAGGATCCTTGTGATGCTGAAGCTCATGATCCCAGCACATTTGAGGAGGATGATGAAATATGGCAAGACCTGATGCCAGAAGATCAACAGACAGTCAATGACACTTTGGCTGAGAACTGTAAGATGCAGAGACTATCATGCTTCACACATTCACTGCAGTTGGTCATAAAAGATGGTCTGAAAGACACCAGTGGGCTGTCAAGCACCCTAGCAAAGCTATCCCGTGCAGCCAACCTCCTCCACAGTGGCACCTCGTTTAAAGACTGCTTTGAAGCGTGTTCTGGTGATGCAACAATTCCAACAGCGAATGCCACACGATGGAATTCCACTCTGAAGCAGGTGAAGGCTTATGTGCATTTAGACATGCAAAAGCTGTCCAGTGTGTTGGAATCAGTGGGGCACAAAAGCCTTATCTTATCCCCGCGAGAGTATGCTCAGCTTAAAGAACTGATCGAAGTTCTTGATCCGTTCTTAGAGGCAACCAACCTAACTCAGGGTGAGACTACTGTCACCGTCAGTGTGATTGTCCCCTGTGCCCTCACTCTGCGCTGTTACCTACAGGAAATAAGAGGAAAAGCCAGATACTGTGGGCCTCTGGTGAGAGCTCTGGAGAGCTCCTTGAAAACAAGGTTTGCAGAGGTTTTCAGTGCAGTCAAGATACCAGGATGTGAGCCGGCTGAAGGAAGAGGCCCCACCAAATTTCCTTTCACCAATGCCTACTTCATAGCATCTGTGTTGGACCCAGCATTTGGCTTCCAGCGGCTAGAACATGATGTGCAGCTGGACAGTGACATCAAAGATGTGCTGAAGACTGAGATCAAAGGTGAGAAATGTTTTGATTAACGTGAGTTAAGTGATTAACTATTTGATTGTTGTGATGTTTATATCATTGAAGGTGTTACAATAAAGCACATAGACATGTCATTTGTCATGTAGGCCTAGTCAATAACATATTTGTAATGAGTCCCCCATGCCCCCCTCTCATTTTAGAGTATATAAAGGCAGAGGGTGACAAGCAAGCGGTATCAACAGCAGATGCAGCGGAAGCAACAGGACCAGGGGAAGGTGAACTTTCAGAGTCTCCTCCTGAGAAGCAGTTGAGAATGTTCTCCCACTATAGGAGGACTCCCTCCTCCACCGAGAAGAAGCCGTCTGGCCAGGCTCAGTTGACTGCATACCTCAACTTGATCGCTGAGCAGGACTCTGACTCAGTCCCGTGCCTCAGGTTTTGGCAGCAAAACAAATCCAAATTCCCTACCCTCTATCAGATTGCCACACAGGTATTCTCTATCCCTACCTCCAGTGCACCCATTGAAAGGGTATTTAGTCATGGAGGCATTTTGATGAGGCCTCACCGTGCAAGGTTGAGTAGTTCCATGCTGTCAGATCTTATGTTTTTGAAATGAGACGTGTATGCTTAAAACTAGTGCCACCAGCCTTTTGTTCCTAACTATTCCTGAGAGACAATGTCTTTTGACTAGTTTTTATGAATGTATTGTATGCTGTGGAACTTACTTCTGTATACTGTTTCCACCATTTGCTAATAGCATGCTATTCACAGCTATCAAATGTGTTTTGAAGCACATCCAGTGTTCAGAATGTCAAAGAAATTCAGACTGTTCTAAAAATGTGTGTGTGCGCGCATGCTTGCGCGTGCATGTGTGCGAGTGTGTGGGTGTGCATTTGTTTGGCTATCGTGTCACAAAGTAAATAAACTCCCTTTGAAATGGTGACAGCTGTGTCATTTTTGTTTAATGTAGACCTTTTTTATTTGTATGTCAGATCTTTGACTGTGCCCGAGTGGATCACTGGAGCCATCTTTGAACTCGACTCAGACTCAACCTTGATGACTCGGACTCGGACTAGGGTAATAGGGACTTGACTCGGACTCAGGTAATGGGGACTCGACTCGGACTCGACTCGACTTTTCTTTGGTGACTCGGACTCGGACTCGAACACTGGGGACTCGAGACTCGACTCGGACTCGAGGTTTAGTGACTCGACTACAACACTGTACCAGTGTAACAGAGCTGAAAATGACCTCACTCAGATAAAGTGAATTCTCCCAAAATTTGTATTTTAACATGTTATTGTAATCCAATGCTTTTTGATAGTTTGTGTAAACCCCAGATGTTGTACCGCATTCACTAAGGTTAAATGTGAGGCTGCGCGACTGTTTGTCTATTTACTTTCACTTTGACACATTTTGGGCATTTGCGCTACCCGTACCTTAGAGAGCTAGACCATCTCCGCTGGAGACTTGTATGCAGTCGCGTTGCAGCAGAAATCTCATGGATTGTTGTTTTATTCGTGAATGCAGGCAATAAACGCCACTGTTAGGAACCCCTGGTCTGAACCTCTATCACAAACACCTGCACAAGTGAGGGTCGTTACACTGGTGCCGTGACTACTTCTGGATCATTTGGATCAGCTCCGCAAACAGATCGCCGAGGTTGCTGCGCTGTCTTCCTGGAGTGTGCGGCGTGATTTTTCTGGTGATTCCGTATATGACCGCTAGGGGACACTCTAACACTGCATTTAAAATATATCCATGGTAGTTTTAATACGAGGAAGTGTAACTACACTGTCCATTGTCTAGCCATTTCTCTTTAATTTCAGTGTACTATATTGCTATATTTAGAAATATTTTTCTCACATCACACTACAGTTTAGTGTTCAGTATTTTTCAGGTGGTGTGACAGCAATTTTCTGCATTTGTCATTTCTATTTTTATTATTATTTCTATTTCTAATTTTATATTTCTAAAGGTATCATGGCTGTGGGAAATAACAGTCAGGTCAATGGGTTTAAAGGCTTCTCCGTGAATAGGGGCAGGGGTGCTCATTTTAATGGTCTGAATGCTAACACATTGTCTAGTGGGTATGGAAGTGAGAGTGCAGGTGGTCTTCAAGAACATGTTAGTGATGTTAGGGACAGGGGGCATAGTGTGAGCCTGGGCTGGTCTCCTAGTGAACAGTTTTTGAGGGTGGATGCACAGACTTCTACGCCGGTGAATGATAGCATTGCCATGCAACACCTGACTGATATGGTAGACCAACTGGGAGAGCAAATAGGTAACTCCATTGCAGCTAGACTTTTCTCTTCTGGACTTACTGATCGTACTAATACACATGATACACCTTTGACTGACAAACCAGCGACTGTTCTGACTTAAGGCCCTACACAACAAAACACAACGCCAGTAGCAGTTCATTTCAAGACTGAACGTGAACCTGTGACTTTTAGGGGAAATAGTTCTGACAAGTACTCTGTTCAGGAATGGATAGCCATGACAAAAGCTCACCTTAGGAAACAGTCTTACACAACAGCTGAACAGGCGGATGAGATACAAGGAAGGCTTTTAGGAAAGGCAAGAGACGTGGTCAAAGTAGCTCTGAGGAGTGATGACACACTTGATGTGAAGCAGAACCCAGATCTCATATATGACATTCTAAAGCGATATTTCAGTCAGTCTTCATCATCACTTCCGTTGCAAGATTTTTACACCACACTGCCCAATCCAAAAGAAAATCCAGTCGACTACTGGATCAGACTAAACAAAGCAGCAGACACAGCTGATGAGGGACTGCACCATCAGGGTAGGAGAATGGAGAACATAAGTGGAGAGGTGGCACAAATGTTTGCGAAGCACTGTCCTGATCCGCAGCTTTCCTCAATTTTGAAATGCAAGCCTGTCAGTGAGTGGACCTCTAAAGACATCCAGCTCAGGATAGATGAATATCAAAGGGAATGGGGTGCGTCTGCAACATCTTACAGTGTCCCACAGCTGAAAAGTCACCCTGCAGCTGTGTTCGACAATGATTCAAACACCTGCGCTCACTCTGATTCTCATCGGATGGACCCCCAGTCAACTTGTCCACCATGTTCTCATGCCACATCTTTGTTTCAGACTCCCAGCTCATGCTCAGACTCTGCATGTGTCCAGCAGAACGTCCAGCGACCACAGCGCATCCCACCGCCACAGCATGTCCAGCCGCCACTGCATGTCCAGCGCCCACAGCACATCCCACCGCCACAGAATGCTCAGCAGCCTGATGATGGAGTCCTTGGCCGCATGATGAGCATGCTTGAGAGAGTCTTGGCCAGGGTGGAGCCACGCAATCCTGAACGTAGTCAGAAACGCCCCAGCCCTTTCAGCTCACCGCCATGTAGAGTTTGTGGAGATGTTAATCACTCCACCTTGTCTCACTGCAAATCTGACCATCTCTGTTTCAAGTGTCTGGCCCCTGGTCACTCAAGGCAGCACTGTCCAAACAATGCCCCGCCCCAACTCAGCCCAGCTTCGGGAAACTAGCTGACCTGTATTCAGAGGGAGGCAATACAGGTCATAAAGAATCCTCCCACTCGCTAGACACCGATATTTTTGATTCAACTTTTAATTTTGTCAATTTTTATCAATTTCAGTCAACAAACATTGTGTATCAAAACACTCAGACTGTGGGTGGCAGTGACAGCTTATTTTATGTACCAGTGAAGGTGGGCGGCAAAGTGACTCTTGGGGGTATGCTAGATAGTGGCTCAATGGCATGTACAGTCAGTAATACTGCTATGCGTAACCTGCTCTCTGTTGGGGCAGTGTTTGAAGCAGAGAGATTCTCCACCGATGTGATTCTCATTGGTGTCGGTGGTCGACGAGTGCACCCGAAGTCAGCCTTTTACATTAACATGAAGTTAATGACTGCAAAATGATTGTGCCGACGATTGTAGTTGAAGGACAACATGATGACCTAATTATTGGAACCAATGTGATCAAACACATACTGTGTGAGTCAAAGAAGTGTAGTACGTACTGGACAGCAGTTTCTGCACCGTCCTCTACCGACACTGAAACCGAACATTTTCTCTCCATGCTAGCTGGCTTGCATAGATGGGGCGCTGGTGAAATGCCTGAAAAGATAGGCACAGTACGTTGCAACTCAGCCACTTGCCTTCAACCCGGCTGTGAATACATTCTGTGGGGAAAGCTGCCAAAACCCAAACACGTGTCTCCTAGTAGTGCGGTGATGACAGAGCCCACGTCAGCACGGTCTGCACCCAAAGGACTGATGGTCGCCAGAGTTGTCACACCCCTGTGGGCAGATGGATGGGTTCCCTTGAAAGTGATGAATCTCTCTGAAAAGCCTTTGTTTTTGAGACGTAACACTAAGCTTGCTGACCTGGTGCCCTGTGTCGCTTTGGAAGATTTAGACCTAGTCAGTGGTCATCAGAGTGCTTCCACTGTGCCTGCTACTCCTGTCTGTCCTGATGCAAGATGTGCTGGGGAGAATCTAGAGTCCATTGGCCTGAGTGAGCTGGACATCAGCCTGTGTGATGCGTCATCGGACTGTAAAGACAAGTTGTCCAAACTTATTGTTTGCTACCAGGATGTCTTCTCACGCAACCACCTTGACTGCGGCAAAGCATAAGAATTTGTCCACAGAATCCACTTGATTGACCAAAAGCCATTCAGACTTCCTTTCAGACGTGTGCCACCGAGCCAGTATCAAAAACTACATCAGGTCTTAAGTGAAATGGAAGAAAAAGAGATCATTCGAAAGTCAACAAGTGGGTATGCCTCACCATTAGTCCTTATCTGGAAGAAGAATGGTGATTTGCGTGTGTGTACTGACTTCAGGTGGCTGAACAAGAGGACTTTGAAGGACGCTCACCCTCTGCCACATCAGGCCGATTGCTTGGCAGCACTTGGTGGCAATTCACTGTTCAGCACAATGGACTTGACTTCAGGATTTTATAACTTGTCCTTACATGAGGATGACAGGAAGTATTCAGCGTTCACTACACCTATGGGGCTTTACGAATACAACAGGCTGCCACAGGGGCTCTGTAACAGTCCAGGGAGTTTCATGAGAATGATGACTTCCATTTTTGGTGATCAAAATTATCTAAGTCTGTTATGCTATTTAGATGATATTTTGATTTTTGCTCCTGATGAAAGTTCTGCCCTTGCACGTCTTGAAATTGTGTTCAAAAGACTCCGTGCCCACAACTTGAAATTGGCACCTAAGAAATGCTACTTTTTGAGGAAGTCTGTCAAATTCCTTGGCCATATTGTTGACGAGCATGGAGTTTCGACTGACCCAGGCAAAGTTGAGAGCATAAGCAGTATGACTGTGACTGACTTGATGGAAGCGGATGGAGTGACACCATCTGAGAAACGTGTGCGATCTTTTCTTGGCATGCTAAATTTTTATCAGCACTTCATCCCAGGATACTCAGCCCTTGCGAAGCCCCTGTTCTCACTGCTGGCTGGTCAGAAACAGAAGAAAGGCCGAAAGCCTAGGTGCGCTGTAGTGAGCCGCAAACTAAAGTCAACCGACTGGACTATTGACCATGATAGGGCATTTGCTGAACTCAAACAGGCCCTCATAGATTCCGTTGTTTTGGCCCACCCAGACTTTAGTCAACCGTTTTTGGTGTCTACAGACGCCTCGTTGGATGGCCTTGGGGCCGTTTTATCTCAAGTGCGTGAAGGTGACTCAGTGGCTAGACCAATTGCATTTGCTAGCAAGTCCTTAACTCGGTCACAGAAGAACTATCCAGCCCATCGATTAGAGTTTCTTGCACTGAAGTGGTCAGTTTGTGACAAGTTTAGCCACTGGTTGAAAGGCCACGACTTTACTGTGTGGACTGACAATAATCCATTGACTCATACTATGACTAAACCTAAACTTGACTGTTGTGAGCAGCGATGGGTGTCAAAATTAGCCAGTTACAATTTTGACATCAAATATGTGCCAGGCCCAAGAAATATTGTTGCTGACACTCTCAGCCATGTCCTTTTTTGCAAAAGTGTCGGTCGCAGACTGGTCAGTGAACAACTTCATGACCTCGCCAGAGAAGCTGCTGTTTTGTCTGACACAGCTATTCAACAGACCTTCAGAGAATCAACCAACCAGTCTGTAATGGCAGAGAAGCAAACACGTCTTGTAGCCACAAATACCCAGTCCCTTCCTATGTCAGCTCAGTCTTTATCCACACAGGAAGTCTCTGCTGTTATCCAGTCACACACTGAATGGGCTTCTGGAGCAAGGACGCGTGCGACAGGCCTTGTGCGTCACCTACCCCAGCTCATTCCTGACGGTTTGCCCAGCCTGCCTGCCTTTGCTGCTGGAGATCTCCGTGATGCACAATCTAGAGATAGTACGTTGTCTTGCATTCGTTTTTTTGTGGAGCAGTCTCGGAGACCATCCAGACGGGAAAGAGCACAAGAGTCGAGTCAAGTCCTGAGGCTGCTGAAACACTGGGAAAAGTTTGTTCTGAGTGATGACGTCTTGTACAGAGTGTCACGTGATCAAATTTCAAAGACAAGACGCCATCAGTTTGTTGTTCCTGATTGTCTGAAGACTAAAGTCTTGAAAGGAGTGCATGACAGTGCAGGTCATCAAGGTCAGTCAAGAACCCTGAGCATTGCCAGACAGAGATCTTTTTTGGCTGCACATGGACAGAGATGTGAGAGAATACGTTCATCATTGTCAGCGTTGTATAGTGAGCAAAATGGCCGAGCCTGTAGGAAGAGCTCCTCTTGAAAGTATTGTCACCTCCAGACCACTGCAACTTGTATGCATTGATTTCTGGTCAGCTGAAGATTCACACAACAAATCTGTGGATGTTTTAGTAATGACCGACCATTTTACCAGACTGGCTCAGGCCTTTGCCTGCGGGGATCAATCAGCCAAACAAGTAGCGAAAGTCCTCTGGGAGAAGTATTTCTGCGTCTATGGATTCCCTGAGAGGATCCACAGTGACCAGGGTCCAAGCTTTGAAAGCGAGTTGATCGCTGAATTTCTACAGTTATCTGGTGTGCGAAAGTCCCATACTACTCCATACCACCCGATGGGAAATGGCAGCGTCGAACGTTTTAATCGAACGCTGGGCAATATGATCAGAGCTCTTCCCTCAGAATCAAAGCAAGACTGGCCCAGACGTTTACAAACTCTCACATTCATGTACAATTGCACTGCCCATGAGACAACAGGATATGCACCATTTTACCTGATGTTTGGAAGGGTGCCCCGTCTTCCAGTAGATATCCTGTTTGGAAACATCTTGACTGACCCTGATGTGACCGACTTTGGCAGATATGTCACGAAGCTGTCTGAGGACCTTAAGGAAGCCATGCTAATTGCTCAAGAGCATGTGACAAAGGAACAGAACAGACAGGCAAGACTGTATAACAGGAAAGCAAAAGGACCGACAATTGAAATTGGAGACCGAGTGCTTGTGGCTAATAAGAAAGAGAAAGGAAAGAGAAAAGTTGCTGACCGATGGGAGTCTATTGTTTACACTGTGACTGAGCTGAATCCCCAAACGCACACATATAAGATACAGGACACTGTCACAGGGCATGAGCGGATTGTCCATCGTAATCTACTTATGCTGGTGAATTTTCTTCCTATTCAAGATGTGCCACAGTCTTCTCAGTCTGGTCTCTCAATGTCCTCCATCCAGTCCTCCGTCTCTGTCCATTCCATGGCCTCAGGTCAAGCTACGTCAGAGCACACTCAGACTCAAGTGTCCGTTCAGCAGGATGAGACTCAATGTGGAGTTGATGATGTGCACAGTCTTGTGAGTGTCCCTGAACCTGAAAATTACTCAGATATCCTGCCTGCGTCTGAGGAGAGAACCAGAGAATGGGTCAGTCACCTGAACAACACCCCAAGTCAACAGTCTCCTGAAGGAGGTGCAAGGGAGCCTTCTGCTGACTTTACTAATGACGTGTTGACTGACAAGGTCCCAGACTCACACACTGAACTCTCTCACGCCTCACTCACTGATGACACTGTTGATAGGGATGACACTTCGACTGTTAGTGGCCATCACACAGTTTTGTCTACAGTTACTTCTGACTCTGTAAGTGACGCTGCACATATTGTTGCACCCACTGAACTGCCTGAGTCTGCACCACACCGCACTACACGTCTGGGTCGTGTCATTTGACCAGTTAACAGGCTCCTTTACACTATAGCTGGACAAGATGTCACTAGACGACTGCAGCAGAATGTTCAGACTGTATGCTGCGCTTTAGTTCAAGCTCTCAGGGCATAAGTCTCTTTGCTTTTTTTGCTTTTTTTTGCAGATCTTTCTAATGTCTTTAGAAGTGTGGTACTAGGTGAACACTTATACCTACTTCTATGTGTATTGACAGTTTTTGGGCAAGTGTAGAATGTGTAAGGCATTCTATAACCGGTGGTTGGTTGGAGAGTTTTTGACATCACTCTCTGTCCACCGCATCCTTAAAGGATACTTCTAGAGTCGGTCTTCTTGTGTGTAGTCCCATGACACCAGATGAATCATAGGTATAGTTTGCGACCATGTGTATAATTTTGTCCAGAATTCAGTGGGGGTGGGTGTAACAGAGTTGAAAATGACCTCACTCAGATAAAGTGAATTCTCCCAAAATTTTTATTTTAACATGTTATTGTAATCCAATGCTTTTTGATGGTTTGTGTAAACCCCAGATGTTGTACCGCATTCACTAAGGTTAAATATGAGGCTGCGTGACTGTTTGTCTATTTACTTTCACTTTGACACATTTTGGGCATTTGCGCTACCCGTACCTTAGACAGCTAGACCATCTCCGCTGGAGACTTGTATGCAGTCGCGTTGCAGCAGAAATCTCATGGATTGTTGTTTTATTTGTGAATGCAGGCAATAAACGCCACTGTTAGGAACCCCTGGTCTGAACCTCTATCACAAACACCTGCACAAGTGAGGGTCGTTACACCAGACCAAGCAGATTATGGACCAACAAGTGTCAGCACAAAGATCAAAGCGGCAAAAGGACTTTCTGTAGTTCTGACTCTGTTATTGCAAACATTGACAAGTGGTTTGATTTCTCATCAGAAAATGTAATGATGAAACTGAAACCGATCGGCCTACATGAGCTCTCCTTCACTGACTTGGAGCAGGTGGTGACTGCCCTCAAAATGACAGAGACAGTCAGTGTGGACCAACTCTATGAAGAGTTTTGTGCTAGCAGGGAGGAAATACAGAAAGCCAGACAGGATACCACAAAATCCACCAATGAGAAGTTTTCCAAAACATAGGGAAAGCCAGCTTGAGCAACATGTTCAGGATTATCGAATTTGTCCTCAGTGTGCCAGGCTCAAATGCCTTTGTAGAGAGGATATTCTTTCTGATGCAGTACAGAGCTGATCAAAATGAACTTCAAACATCTGTGAACTGTGACTTGTCATATAAGGACTTTTCTCTGGCTGCACAAAAGGACAAAACACTGCTTGAATCGGTCAAGAGAAGCAAAAAATATCCATGGAAAAAGTAGAGTTGAGCAAAGGCATGCCCCTCTTTTCCTCTTTTGCATTTAAATGTTTTGTTTTTTGTTTTTGTTTTTTTGCATGGGTCCGAGTTGTGATTTCCCACTTATATATAGTTTTGGTGAATAAGAATATGAAGCATTCATTCCCCACCACTGTTTGAGGGTGTACCTTCTGTGAGTCTCTATTTGATTCCTCTGCAAAACTACAGCATACAGAAGCTATCGTTACTTCTAGTTTGTCACTTGTAGGATTAACAAGAAGGGGATAACTTTTTCTAACCTACAGTAAAAGAGTCACAAGTGTTTTGACTTGGGCTAGTAGTACAAGTAATAGGTAATGGTTCAAATAAAGGACTGTGTTAAAGGTAACAAATTATTATTAAACTTACTGTATGTTGCCAAGGCATGAGAGTTGTGTATTGATCTTTAATTTGACTGTAAGAGATTAGCTATCATTATGACAAATGGCTTAAAACAATACACTGTATATTCACACAACACCATACCCACACCGCCGCAGTACGCCACCTTTTGTCCCTTATTTGGTAGTGAAAAAGTTGGCAACCCTAAGTCACCTACCAGCAGTCTTTTGTTTGATGTCTTGTCTAGCTTGGTTAACTTCCTTTTTGAATGTCTGGTGCATGTTCTGCTATAATGCTGTCTGTTTTGATGATGTGACATTAGCTTTATCGGCTATTGGTCGGTTGTTTACCTCCAATAAACTGCCGAGAGGCACGCTCCTCAAGGGCTAAGCTGTATTGCGGGCCATGGCTGTATGGGTCTTGGCATTAGCTTCTTAGCTAGCGGTGCTAATGCTAGCTGTGGTATTACCATTGTACTAACTGACAGAAAGCTCATCCAAAATAATAAAACTATTCCCCAGCCAAACCTCTTGTGAGACATTAGTGAAACTGTGTTTGTCTGATTCTTCTTCTACCCCAGACAGCGTCTGTCTAGAGCTCAGGGTTTGACACTGCTGGGGTAGAACGTAGGGTTGCCAACCATTCCTTAAAACAGCGTTTCCCAACCCAGTCCTCAAGGAACCCCTATCCTGCAGATTTTCATTGTAAACCTGCATGGGTATCACGGCTTGTACTTACTCAACCAATCATCTCACAGCACTTAATTATGCAAGGTGTGCAACATCTGACATAATTAATTGCTGATTGGTTGAATAACTACAAACAGGTACCTATTCAGGGTTGTAAAGAAAATCTGCAGGATAGGGGTTTCTTGAGGGCTGGGTTGGGAAACTGCCTTAAAATATCGAATTGTTCCTTATATATATATATATATATATATATATATATATATATATATATATATATATATATATATATATATATATATATATATATATACACACACACACACACATACACACACGCACATATACATATACATACACACACACACACATATACATATATACATATATATATATATATATATATATATATATAATGTGCCTTACACTATACACACATACACATATATATGTATGTGTGTATAGTGTAAGGCACATTATATTTGTTATGCCTGCGCTGCCCCGTCCGTCCAACCCCCATCCCTGTCCCCTGTTCCTTATTTCCATTTCAAGGAGTTGGCAACCCTAGTAGAACGGGTCTTTGGTCTTGCTCCCTGGTTTAGCCCTATCCTTTTCAACCACTGTGCCACAGCACTGCGAGAGATCATCAGGTGTGCCATGGGAAATTATCCAATTCCACTTAATGGTTCCAGAAAATTTTATCTTAAGCTGTACTAAATTAATTTCATACAGCTCTCATTGAGCATCTATGGTTGCAGGCCTACGCAGGTCAATGTCTAATGAAGTACTCTCCCATGCCTGTGGGGGCGGTAGATAGCGCGATTAGTAATTATTTTTGATTTCAGACAATAGAATTAGAGATGCAGGTAGACCGCTAGCTACAAGTGACAACGCGATAAAAATTGAGAAATATTTGAAGAGAAAAGATGCTCCAGATCATGTTGATCCTGATCAAAGTCGGACTAACCCAGATGAAGAGCCCAGTACAAGTGGGGGTCAAAATAAATCAAAAATGGTGAGCTCATCAAGGCAATACAGTGACACTTATCTGTCATTTGGATGTTCTTTCATGGGAGAGTCTACCGCACTGATTCCGTTGTGCTTAGTATGTGGGGAAAAAGCTAGCCAACAGCACCATGGCCCCTAGTAAGCTTAAATGTCACCTGCAAACAAAACACCCGCCTCTCCAAAACAAGAACACAAAGTGTTTTGTTCGTTTGCGTGATTACACCGAGAAACGGGCAACTCTGATGAGGAAGACCACAAAGGTGTATGAGAGAGCTCTTGAAGCTAGCTACCTAGTAGCTGAACTCGAGGCCAAAGCAAAAAAGCCACACACGGTGGCAGAGACATTGTGAACAACATTTTTGGCCCAGATGCGGTTAAAGGAATTGCCAAAGTTCCCCTCTCGGATAACACCATTACCAGACGCATCGATGACATGTCTGCAGACATTGAAAGTGTTGTTTTGGAAAAAATATGTTCCAGTGGGAAATTTGCATTGCAACTTGATGAGTCAACAGACATCAGTGGACATGCTCAATTCTTGGCTATGGTGCACTTTGTGGATGGAGACACCATCAGAGAAAATTTCCTTTTTTGCAATTCACTGCCTGAAAAAAACAACAGGGGAGGATATTTTTTCGGGTCACGTCAGAGTATCTCGAACAAGGAGGACTTCAGTGGGAAAATTGCGTGAGTCTCTGCACTGATAGAGCAGCAGCCATGGTCGAGCGCAGCAAGGGCTTCGTTAACAGAGTGAGAGAGAGAAACCCAGATGTTGTGATCACACACTGCTTTTTGCACCGCTAGGCACTTGTTGCTAAAACTTTACTAGCGGACCTAGCTTATGTGTTGAATGGTGTCATGCGTATGGTAAACTTTGTCAAAACGACCTCTGAAAAGCTGCTTATTTGCAACTTTATGTGGGGAGATGGGAGCGGAGCATAAGGCCTTATTGCTCCATACGGAGGTCCGCTGGTTATGTCATGGGAAAGTACTGGCCTGCATGTATGATTTGTGGGAGGAACTAAAAACCTTTTTAACTGATGAGAAGTGCGATGATGCAAAGCTGCTTACAAGTGATGAGTGGTGTGCAAGGCATACATGGCGGATATTTTTCAACACCTGAATGAACTGAATACTCGAATGCAAGGCCAAAACGAAAATCTGCTCACAAGCACGGACAAGATAAATGCATTCCATTCAAACGTCTCCCTCTAGCGACAACACCTGGAAAGGGACACACTCGAAATGTTCCCCCTGACCCAAAAATGGCAAGGATATGTCGACACTGCTGTGTTATGTGAAATAATAAGTAAACATTTGAAAACTCTTGAGAATTAATTATCCTTTTATTTCCCCTCAGTCTCCACCGAACCCTTTTTTCTATAAATTTATTTCTGATTTTTCCCTTTTTCTCCCAATTTAGTGGCCATTTGGTCCCTATTTTAGTTCAAACATCCACCCTCGTACTGCATGCGTTTGCCAACTGCATCTCTCTGGCGGGCAGTCTCGAAGGAGACTGCCTCACCATTTTGATGACAAGGCGAATCCAGGCTGAACCCCTGCTTTTTCTGACACACCCAGAGACGCATTCATGTGATGGACACAAGCTGACTCTGCCCCCCTCCTGAAGACAGCGTTGCCAATTCTTGCTGCTTCGTTGAGTCCGGCCATAGTCGGATCTGACGAGACCGGGGCGCGAACCCCTGGTCCCCAGTGGGAAACTGCATCGACACAAAGCCGATGCTTAGACCGCTACACCACCGCGGACCCCCTCCACCAAAACTTTTGACTGGGTCAGGGACCCATATAGCTCAGCAGTAGTTTTTGGGA
Source organism: Lampris incognitus (assembly GCF_029633865.1). Lineage (NCBI taxonomy): Eukaryota > Metazoa > Chordata > Actinopteri > Lampriformes > Lampridae > Lampris > Lampris incognitus. The sequence continues at coordinate 29,975,657 of NC_079217.1, read as the reverse complement.
AGGACATGACTTTGCAGGAGCAAGAGCAACTCGTGGAACTGAGACAAGACCATATTTTAAAACTGAGCTATGCTGATCTATTTCTGGATAGTTTTTGGTTGACTGCTGCCAAGGACTTTCCAGTTGTGCCAAACAGAGCCATCACAACGTTGCTCCCATTTTCCACAACCTATCTCTGGGAGCTTGGCTTTTCAAGCCTAACTACCATAAAAACTAAAAACACAGCGACTGAGAGCAGTCGAGCAAGAACTCCGTGTGTCCCTCTCGTCGATTGCTGCCAGGATATCAGTTTTGTGTTCATCGAAAAAGACCCAGGTTTCGCACTGAGTGAGTATACCTCTAAGTCCTTATATTACATACTATGATAGGCTATGTACTGTTTCGCTTCATAACATTTGGGATGGTGGTGTGCCGTAGGTCTTTTTCTATGTCAAAAATGTTCTGTGGCTCCAAAAAGGTTGAAAAACACTGGTTTAGCCAATAGCACACATCCAGATCTGTGGTGTCAGCTTCAAGCGAGTTCCAGCCAGACCAGGGAATAGTGTCCGCATATTCATCGATGTGAGGCACATTATGTCCAAAAGCCACTTCACAATGTGCTTCATTACCCGATTCAGATTGTCAGCCGGTTCCGGGACGTCAGCTTGGGAAGCAACAATCCAAGAGTTAATAAGTTTTTCATTCTGTTGTAGAGCATAGGGATTTTTTTTTCAAGCTCTGTGATTTTATGGCTGAGTGTGGCACAGCTGGTGCATTCAGTAGAGGGAGAAGAGAGGGGAGGCATTTTTCCAAAGCAAAACAAAGCCTCCAGCTGTAAAACAATCTTCACGAAGAAAGGCTAGTCTGGTTCCTGAGGGTAGAGTGACTCGTTGTGTTTCAGCCTCAGTGCCATGGACAGTATATTTTCTTCAAAGAGATGAAATCTGAAAACTCTGTGAAAACCGTGGTGACTTTTACAAATAATCTAGTTAAGTACTGTTCGTGGAGAAGTAGCAAAAAATAACAAAAAAGTAGGAAAACTTGAAAAGTCAAAGAGCAAAATGGAGCAAGAGCAAAAGTGTCCAGTACTGTAGTGTGGGTGGGAGAGATTTAAGAGATAGGGGGGGCAGGAGTAGCTGGGGAGAACCACAAGAAGGACCGGGGCGCATGTCCAAAGTCACCGCTGCACAACGATGTGGTCCCCTCCACCGGACCGCCTTCTGGCATGGCGTCACACATCACCCTGCGAAGACGCTCTGGCCGCCGCGACACGGATGATGTGCTGCAGACGCGCCGCAGACTGAAGGGGGAGGTGGGTCACCCACTCTGATTAGAGGGCATTAACATTAACTGAGGAAGTCGTTTAGATGAGTGATGATACTGTAACCGAGCATATTTCCGCCCACTGCAGGATTCGAACCAGAGTTGTACTGCACCACGAGGCGAAATCGCTAACCGCGCGACCGAAGGGGCCAACCCCCTGGCCGATTCTCCAGTGAGTCGTTTTTTTTTTGCAGTAGTAGTTTACAGTAGTCACCCTCTCTCGGAAGCGCGCTCTCATGCTTCTTTATTCCCGCACTCCGAAGAGATTTGTGAGGATCTGCACACTTCCGGATCCCACCGCTGCCACCAATGTAACTGAGCATATTTCTGCCCACTGCGGGATTCGAACCAGGATTGTACTGCACCATGAGGCGACATCGCTAAACCGCTTGACCAAAGGGGCTGACCCCCTGGCCGATCGGCAAGTGAGGGTTTTTTTTAAGTAGTTTACGATATGTTTCTCCCAATAAACCTTGTGTCCAGATGATTCAACTTTCTGTAATTTCCAGCTGTTGAATGAGCGGGTGAGACAAACTAATTTTGCCATCGACACTTTGAAAGCCAAACAAGAGATGATCCAACAGAGACTTACATCACGTCTAGAGGAAACCACTTTCGGACATGTGATTGAGTTCATGGAGAAGTCTCGTCTAGCACAACATGGAAAGTAAAAAACCAGGCAGCAAAAGACGTTCGACCTATTTACTGTAGTCAAGACATCGGTAGACAACGGACGGCACCCTCAACGGCAGATGGAGAGACGGACACCAGACACACGCAGGTGATGTGAACAAGTGGGTGAAGAATCTATGTGACAGACAACTTGCCCAGGCGGAGAAAGACATCTAAGGGGTTGAATTTTGCTGTCACGCCAAGACAGATCCCGCTAATGGAACTGATCACAGCCATGGAATCGGCGATCCGTAGCAACAACGTTACAGACAAGGAAGCAGAGCAACTGCAGACAAAAGTTTCAGCCTGCCTCAGCATACAAAGTTGCCACTGTCCAACATCAGCAGCGACGAGAGGAATGCTCTCACGACTCTTAGTAAGGACAATAACATCATCAGCCATCGTCAGGACAGGACTCCTTTTGGCAGACAAAGGCAGATGCACTGTTGTGTTAAACCAGACAGACTATCATGAGAAAGTTATGACATTACTTAGCGACATAAATACTTACTAGCCCCTGAAATGAGATCCAGGCAGTAGTTACAAGAAAACAATTTTTTTTCAATTTATTTTCTTTTATGTAACCTTTATTTAATCAGGAGGATCCCATTGAGATTACAAACCTCTTTTCCAAGGGAGACCTAGCTGGCCAAGATAGGCAGCAGCAATTAAAAAGCACAGTTACAAAATCACACAGTTGCAAAATTACACATTTGAAAACAAAAGACAAAACATTTTTGAAAAAAAGTAAATTACAAGCAGATAATAAAAAAAACAAGTACATGTTGTGAAATCGGCTTCAAATACTCTCAATTCGGATTTAAAACAGCTCAGTGAGGTCAACTCTGTAAGTTTCCAGTCATTCTGCAACATATTCCAGGTTAAAGGTGCTTAATGAACAAAAGCCTTTTTACCCCAATTCAGTGCGGGCATATAGAACAGAAAGCAACACATAGTCAAGAGAATGAAAGGAGTAAGGGCCAGCACTTCTCAGTGCAATTAAGTCACAAATGTAGGAAGGCAGTAGACCGAGGATTGCCTTATATATAAAAGTATACCAATGACTGAGCCTTTGGGTGGCCAGAGCAGGCCATCCCACCCGAGCATACAACTCACAGTGATGTGTCAATGATTTGCAATTAGTAATAAATCTCAAAGAAGAATGGTAGGCAGTGTCTAATACGCGGAGACATTGAGCAGAAGCATTCATATACAAAATATCTCCATAATCCAACACAGGTAAAAAGGTGGCAGCAACAAGTCGCTTTTTTACATTTAAAGAAAAACACAACTTATTTCGAAAATAAAAACCCAGTTTCAGCCTCAGCTTTTTCACAAGATTCTCCACATGTGGCTTGAAAGTGAGGGACTCATCAATCAGGACACCCAGGTATTTGTACACATTGACCACCTCTATTTCATTTCCCTCTAAAGTGGTTACTGAAGGGATAATTTGTGATGTCTTCCTAGAATTGGAAAACAGCATAAGCTTAGTCTTATCAGCTTTTAGAACAAGTTTCAGATGAAATAATGAGTGTTGGACAGCTATAAAGGCTTTCTGCAGGGATTCAATGGCCTGAGCAAGAGTAAATCCACAGCAATAAATAACTATCATCAGCATAAAAAATGCAAATTAGCATCTGACACATGTAGACCCAAATCATTTATGTAAATAATGAAAAAAGGGGACCTAATACAGAGCCCTGCGGCACCCCCTTGTGGACAGTAACAAAATCAGAACACAGACCCTCATGTTTAGTGCACCGAGTTCTGTTACTAAGGTAATTTGAGAACCAAGCGACTGCTTGCTCTGAAAATCCCGAAAGACGGAGTCCACATTTTAAAATATTGTGGTCAGCAGTGTCAAACGCTTTTGACAAATCAATAAAAAGTGGCGCACAATGCTGTTTCTTATCAAGTGCAACAGACATGTCATTAACCAACTTCACTGCAGCTGTGATGGTACTATGTTTTTTTTTCTAAAGCCTGATTGATATTTCGATAGGATGGCATTGGAGTGTAAAAACTCCTTTACTTGCTCCTCCACAAGAGCTTCAACAATTTTGGCCAGCGCAGATAGAGTCGATATTGGTCTATAATTAGTTAAAATCGCTGGATCACCCCCTTTTAATAGAGGGAGAACAAAAGCTGATTTCCATACTAGGGGAATTTCATTATTTTCCACTGTAAGATTAAAAAGGTATGCAAGAGGCTCTGCTACAAAATGAGCTGCCAGTTTCAAGAAGTAAGATTCAATTTGATCAGGTCCAGAAGATTTTCTAGGATCTAAAGCCTTAAGGGCATTATAAACTTCCTGAACAGAGAAAGGTACAAAGTTGAAAGACTGACCACCATACATTGAGAGGTCTGCGCAAGGTTTCACAGAGACAGATACAGAGTCAAATAAAGAGCCAGAAGATATAAAATGCTCATTAAAACAAGTGAGTACCTCCATTTCATCATAGACAGGAACAGATTCCTTTAAAACATAGGTAGGTAGAGCTTGAGAGCTTTTGCTCATAGAAAAATAATTAATAACTTTCCAAAATTTTCGAGGATTATTTAGGTCCTCAGTGGTGACGGACAAATAGTATTCTGATTTGGCTGTCTCAATAAAAGAAGAGCATTTGTTTCTTAGTTGTCTGAAAACAAGCCAATCAGCTGAGGAACCTGATTTCCTTGCCTTTGCCCAAGCCAGATTATGCACATGAATAGTATCTGCAAGCTCGGGGGAGAACCAGGGGTTATCTTGACCCTTTACCCTGTGTTTTTAATGGGGCATGTTTATTTACAATTTGCATAAAACCATCCCTAAAGAATGTCCAAGCTATCTCGACATCAGGGATCAAACCAATTCTTTTCCAGTCAAAATTAGACAGATTAGGACGATAGGCTGGTTCATTAAAGAGCTTGAGATTCCTTTTATGAATAATGCGAGGCTTTAATTTGTGCACCTTAGTGTTTCTAATAGCAGCCGCAACACAGTGGTCACTTAAGTCATTGCAAAAGCCACCCAGAGCTGAGAATTTATAAGGAACACTAGAAGAACCCCGCTACAATGTAGCGGTTTGGTTATCCACCGGTCTAAATCTCCCTCCTCTTCATCCTGCCAGCTAACCGCCTTCCCCCTGCCCCTAACCCCCCCCCCCACTCCAACTCCCTCCCCCCAAATGCTCAGAATCATCTGAAATGCTGAGAAAAGTGGTTTACCCCCCACTCCAACTCCCTCCCCCCCAAATGCTCAGAATCATCTGAAATGCCGAGAAAAGTGGTTTTTAGCCATTTTTAGAAAATGCATATTTTGCATAATTATGCATAATTATTATAATCATTTTAATGTTCTGCTATTTGTCTGGTCCTCTCTGGAACAATACCTACTACCTCCCAAAAAAATTAGGATCATAAGTGCATTTTTTAAAAAATGCATATATTTTGCATAATGCCAAAACATGTCCCAGAAAATTTTTTTTTATATAGGTGAAAAAATCAAAGATGCTCAGAATCATCTGAAATGCCATTTAGCCATTTTTAGAAAAATGCATATTTTGCATATTTATGCATTTTTTTGCACAATATGCACAATTTTAATTTTCTGGGATTTTTCCCTTACTCACTGAGACAATACCTACCACCTCCAAAAAGAATTAGGATCATAAGTGCTTTAGTTTTTGGTCCCGCTATCTACACTAACTAACACACACACACACACACACACATTCCGAAAATATATGAGTAGATTTGTCAAGATCAAATCAATGAAAGTGGACTTCTCAGGGCTCTTAAAGTTTGGCCGAGTGGGTAAGTTTACCAACTGGGTGAGATTAATGGAACCACAGAAAGATTTAAAATCATCAGAAACTGGCTTAAGCCAATCCCAATTCAAATCACCAGCTAAAACTAGTTCACTATAGTATTGTCTGCACAAAAGATGCTTCAAAGATTGTAAAGCCTCCTTGGAGGCAGATGGAGGCTTGTAGCACCCAACAACAGTTAAACAAAGGCCCTTAGCAATCTCCACATTTAATGCCAACAGTTCCAGTTGTTTGCAGATGAACTCAGACAGAACTAACGAAGCATCAGATTTTGAATTAACATAAATAGAAACACGACCACCTTTCTTTGGTCTGTCGATACGATAAACAGCGTATCCAACCATGTTAATATTTTCTTCAGCAATGGATTTAGTCAACCCAAGTTTCAAAAATTGCAACAATGTCTGCATCTGTCGATTTAGCCCAGATCCTGACCATGTCTATCTTGGATAACAAGCTGCACACATTAAGATGAACAATTTTAAGCGCTGACAAAGAATTCAAATCAGATGGAGTCTGGATATACTGCAACTCAGGGCCAGGGGTTGCACATTACCAGATAATAGTAAAACAATCAACAGTCTCTGCTTAGCAACATTACATGTAGAATCGGACATTTGGTATGTTGAAGTCAAGCAGGATGTCTCACAGAACGTGAGATAATTATGCAGTGCTAAAAGGCTTTGGAGGCGAGGTAAATCTCTTGGCAAATCAGTTAATACGATCTTGTCCTGTGCCAAGTGAATTGGTGGATGCACAGGTTTTACAGCAGCCAAAGAGCAAGTGCATCTGTGAGCTATGTCCAGTGGATGCATACATTATTAGCTGTACTCACCAAGGAACGATTGTTTGCCCCCAAGTCCCACGCAGTCAGTAATAGAAGTAAAGTCAAACGAAATGCCATTGTCCATAACACTCAACACTTATCAATGTAGAGTGAGTCGAAAGCAGCAAGCTACACAGGCCTCAGTGTGGTATAGATGGCTCCAGCAGGCAGCGCAGGCCTCAGAATGGTGATAAAGGCTTCAGCAGACAGTGCAGGCCTAAGAATGCAGATAAAGGCTCCAGCAGGCAACATAGACCTCTATGTGATGTAGATGGCTTCAGCACACAGCTCAAGCTAGATTAGCCAAGGTAGCTGAAATTGCTGCTGCAGATCCAGGCTAAAGGCAAGCCACACTGCAGCAGGAGGTCTCTGTTGCTGACTTGCTGTCTGTCTTGTTGCCATGTTGCTGCTACAGCTCTAGGCAAAGAGCGAGCCAAGATGTAGCAGATCCCTGGGTCTCAGGGGTTGGAGGACAAGCATTCAAAGCAGATGGAGTAGGCCAAAGCCCTCAAAAGCAGCTCACAAGGGTAATTGAGATAAATATGCCAGAGTCCCATAAAGTTATAAAATACTTAAAATAAGTTAACAGTCAGCAACATAAAAAGAAAAGGCAATTTTCAAGATAAAAAAAGCAGTAAAATCATTTAAAACTAGTTAAAAACAAGGTGATAGATTGTCTGAATCTGTTGGAACAGGATAATGCTCTTGACAGAATTTTGTACCATAGATTAAACCCAGGGGAAGCTACATCTAGTCTGTGTGGTTTACCTAAGATGCATAAACAGTATGTGCCATTACAGTCTATTGTTAGTATGATTAACTCATTGACCTATATCATCGCTAAGTTTCTGGCATCTATTCTGTACTCGTTGATAGGCAATAATGGACACCAATATTGAGACAGGTGAAACAATATTCTCTTATGGTGTTACATCTCTCCCCGTGCGTTTCTGTTGATGAAGCAATGGAGATAGTCCATACGAAATTACAGGATGACCCCACACTTAGCAATAGGACCACCCTTAACATTGACTGTGTCTGCTCCTGAAGCTTCAGTCCACATATACTTCACATACAGGGGCCAGTACTATAGGCAGAAACATGTGTGCTGTGGGTTCCCCAGTTTCAACATTACTGGCCAACTTATATATGGAAAGAGTAGGAAAAGAGGGCTCTGATGTCTTATACAGGTACACCACCTAGCCATTAGTTCAGATTTGTGGATGACACCTGGGTTAAAATGAAATCTCATGATGTACCACATTTCACCAATCACATTAACTTGGTGGACAGTCGCATCAATTTCAGTAGGGAGGATGTGAAAAATTACAGGTTAGCCTTCTTAGACTGTGAAATTGCAATTGGTAATTGGGGACATTGTTGATTGAGAAGTATAGAGAAGGCCAGAAAGAGTTACATTGTGTCTTTGTGGATTTAGAGAAAGCATATATGACAGGGTGTTGAGAGAGGAGGTGTTTGTATTGTATGAGGAAGTTGGTAGAGAGAAGTATGTAGGAGTGGTGCAAGATATGTATGAGGGCAGTGTGACAGTGGTGAGGTGTGTGGTTGGAATGACAGATGGGTTCAAGGTGGAAGTGTGATTACATCAAAGATTGGCTCTGAGACCTTTCTTGTTTGCAATGGTGATGGACAGGTTGACGGACAAGGTCAGGCAGGAGTCTCAGTGGTCTGTGATGTTTGTAGATGGCATTGTGATCTGTAGTGACAGTAGGGTGCAGGTTGAGGAGAGCCTAGAGGGTGGAGGTATGCACTGGAAAGAAGAGGAATGAAAGTCAGTAGGAGCAAGATGGAATACGTGTGTGAATGACCGGGAGGACAATGGAATGGTGAGGATGCAAGGAGTAGAGGTGACAAAGGTGTATGAGTTTAAATACTTGGGGTCAACTGTTCAAAGTAATGGGGAGTGCAGAAGAGAGGTGAAGAAGAGACTGCAGGCAGGGTGGAGAAGAGTGTCAGGAGGGATTTGTGACATAATGGTACCAGCAAGAGTTAAAGGGAATGTTTACATGATGGTTGAGAGACCAGCTATGTTATATGGTTTTGAGACAGTGGCACTGACGAGAAGGTGGAGGTGGCAGAGTTGAAGATGCTAGGATTTTCATTGGGAGTGATGAAGAAGGACAGGGTTGGGAACAAGTATATTAGAGGGACAGCTCAGGTTGGATGGTTTGGAGACAAAGCAAGAGAGGCAAGATTGAGATGGCTTGGACATATGTGGAGGAGAGATGCTGGGTATATTGGGAGAAGGCTGGTGAATGTGGAGCTGCCAGGGAAGAGGAAAAGTGGAAGGCGAAAGAAGAGGTTTATGGATGTGGTGCGAGAGGACATGCAGGATGCTGGTGTGACAGAGGAAGATGCAGGAGACAGGAAGAAATGGAAGCGCATGATCTGCTGTGGCAACCCCTAACAGGAGCAGCCGAAAGTAGTAGTAGATGGGGGACATTTGATTGTTGATGTTTACCATAAACCGACACATATTGATCAGTACTTAAGGTTTGACTCTCATCATCCACTGGAGCACAAACTAGGGGTAATCTGGATAATGTACCACCGAGCTGACAATGTCCCCACTGACACAGCAGCCGGGGAAGGGGAGAAATCCCACATTAAGCAGGCCTTGGTTAAGTGTTGTTATCCTAACTGGGCATTTGTCAAAAACAGGAAGATGCCAAAGAGTGCACCAGCCGGTTGAATAGAGAAGGACAACATTGGTGATTCCGTATGTGGCGGAGTATTGGTACAGTTGAGACTCGTATTTTCCAAATGCCGTGTCTCAGTTTCTTTCCAACCCCAAAACATGTTGCGCTAGAAATTGGTCCATCTCAAGGAAGAGCAATATGATGTATGCTGTTAAGTGCCGAGAAAATTGCCATGAATTGTACATCTGGGAAACCAAACAGACACTGGCGAAGAGGATGGCAGTGGCACAACACAGAAGAGCTACCTCGTTCAGGCCAGGACTACATAGTCTACACCCATCTAAAGGTCAGTGGCCACTCTTTCAAGGATGAGGATGTGCACATCCTTGATAGGGAGGAACACTGGTGTGAACGGGGAGTCACAGAGGCCATCTATGTGAAGAGGGAAAGAACATCCCTGAGCCGAGGGGTGGGGGGTGGGGGTCTAAGAGTACATCTGTCACCGTCTTACATTCGTCTCATCCTGCTGAAATTAGTATGTTAGTAAAGCTGAAAGTGGAAAGCTATTGAATAATTAATCTGTCACAAGTACAGACGACTTCTGAAATGGCATACAGCAACATCTTCAACCTCTCCTTGTCATCATGTACTGTCCCCAAATGCTTTAAGTGTGCCACTATTGTGCCTCTCCCTGAAAAAAAAATCTATCAGCCGCCTTAATGACTACAGGCCTGTGGCACTCACTTCCACTGTAATGAAGTGTTTTGAGAGGCTGTTCCTAAAACACATTAAATCTGCACTCCCACCCACTCTGGACCAACACCAATTTGCCTACAGAGCCAACAGTTAACAGAGGATGCCATTAACACAGCTCTCCATACTGCATTGACACATCTGGAGCACCCGGGAACATAGTATATGTGAGGATGTTGTTTGTAGACTTTAGCTCTGCATTCAACACAATAATCCCCAGTAGATTGGTGATCCAGCTGCTCGAGCTGGGTGTCAGCCAGTCCACATGAAGATGGATAAAATACTTTTTAACAAATTGTCCATGGACTGTCAGGCTGGGGACACACCACTCATCGACCCTGACACTCAGCACTGGAGTGCCACAGGGCTGCTTTCTGAGTCCCCTTCTCTATTCACTTTACAAACATGACTGCACACCAACCCACAGTGCAAATACCATAGTAAAATTTGCAGATGACATTACTGTGGTGGGACAAATACAGAATGGCAATGAGTCTGCCAATAGGGATGAGGTCCACAAACTGTCAGTGTGGTGCTCCAGGAACAACTTGGCATGCAACACCTCCAAAACAAAGGACATCATCATCAACTTTAGGAAACAGGAAGAGGAACCTGCTTCCTTATATATCGGCGGAGACGTGGTGTGGATGGTGACCAGCTTCAAATTCCTTGGCACACACATCTCCCAGGACCTCACATGGACTGTCAATACAACTTCCCTAGTGAAGAAGGCACAGCAGCGGCTTTAATTTCTAAGGACACTGAGGAGAGCTAAATTGTCCAAGCTGCTGCTGGTGTCCTTCTATCACTGCTCCATAGAAAGCATACTTCACTTATTGAATCTTAGTGTGGTATGCCAGTTGCAGTGTGGCTGATAAGAAAGCTCTGCAGAGAGTGATTAATTCAGCACAGAAAACTACTGGCACACAGCTACCTTCAATTGAGGACATACACAGATCCCGCTGCCTACGTTGGACCACAAACATAATCAAGGGCTCATCTCACCCAGCCAACCACATTTTTACTCTGCTGCACTCTTGAGAGGTGCTATAGGTCTTTCAAGACCCGTACTTCCAGACCTTTGAACAGTTTCTACCCAAGTTCCATTAAAGAACTGAACTCTGTTAACAAACTCTAAGGTTGCAATAATATTGTGAAACTGTGCAATAACACCTGTACATTTGGCATGTGCAACAAAAAAAAAAGAAAGAAATGCTGACTGGGATTAGTGTGATACACAGACTATTTATCTAGTGTAATAGATATTACACTTATTTTTACACTTACGTATACATTATCTATATGTTGATTGTGCTGCAACTGTGTATCTATTTGTATTTTGACTGTTTGTATATATTTTATTTTTATTTAATTTTGTACCACTGAGGAGTTGCACTTAATTTCGTTGTACAGCTGTGCAATGACAAATAAAGGCATTCATTCATTCATACAGTAGACAGTTGATTATGCTGAGTGGCAAATATATAAAGAAGCAAAATAGATGCATGCAGCAAAATATGGCCATAAATTCACAGATGTGACAGTTGTCCTGTATTGTGGTAACTGTATTGTGGTACAATGATTATGAGGTATTGGGAAAAGATAAACATTGGAGGCTTCATCATCATCAGTGAGTCAACCTCTTTTACTGTTCCAAGCCCACCAGATGGTCCACTGAGTGTAAAAGATGGTTTAAAAACAAAATATTATGCACTGAATCTATCCTTGTGCATGAATTTTAACACCTGCATCATCGCCATTTCTGGAGAAATCCTTTAATTGAGACATAAACTTAGAAAAAGTATTATGAAAAAAAGTAACATTTAATCAAGCAGTAAAATAAGGCAATACAAACAATTGCACCTCTGGGTGCAGGGAAAATAAGCCCTCATTACCCAGATGAAAATGATGAGACCTCCCATTGTGCAAATTTGCTTTTATTCATTCATTCATTCATTCATTCATTCATTCATTCATTCATTCATTCATTCATTCATTCATTATTAGCCGCTTCTTCGGAGTCGGATCACAGTGGCAGCAACACCCTCAAGCTCCTCCTGGGGTATTCCAAGGCATTCCCAGTCCAGATTGGACATGTAGTCCCTCCAACGAGTTCTGGGTCTACCCTGGGGTCTCCTCCCAGTTGGCCGTGCCCGGTAAACCTCCAAAGGAAGGCGCCCACGAGGCATCCTAATCAGATGCCCGAACCACCTCAACTGACTCCGTTCAACGTGAAGGAGCAGCGGCTCTACTCCAAGCTCCCTCCAGATGTCCAAGCTCCTCACCCTATCTCTAAGGCTGAGCCCAGACACCCTATGGAGGAAACTCATTTCAGCCGCTTGTATCTGCGATCTCACCCTTTCGGTCACTACCCAAAGCTCATGACCATAGGTGAGGGTTGGAACGAAGATTGACTGATAAATTGAGAGCCTTCCGGCTCAGCTCCTTCTTCACCACAATGGTCACATTACTGCGGATGCTGCACCAATCCACCTGTCAATCTCCCGCTCCATCCTATCCTCACTCGTGAACAAGACCCCAAGATACTTGAACTCCTTCACTTGAGGCAACAAGTCATTCCCAACCCGGAGGGAGCAATCCACCATTTTCCGGTAGAGAAACATGGCCTCAGACTTGGAGGTGCTGACTCTCATCCCAGCCATTACACACTCAGCTGCAAACCACCCCAGTGCACGCTGAAGGTCACATTCTGATAAAGCCAACAAAACCACATCATCAGCGAAGAGCAGATATGCAATTCTGAGGTTCCCAAAATGGACACCCTCCTCACCTTGGCTGCGCCTTGAGATCCTGTCCATGAATATCACAAACAGAATTGGAGACAAGGGACAACCTTGGTGGAGTCCGACACCCACCGAAAACGTGTTTGACTTTGTGCCAAGAATGCGGGCACAGCTCTCACTTTGGTTGTACAAGGACCGAATGGCTTGCAGCAACTGCCCCAGTACCCCATACTCCTGCAGTATCCCCCACAGACTGACTTGTATTTACTACAGAAAAATACAGCACAATACAGTACAATAAAAATGTCACTGTAAAGCTGAAAATGAGAAAGAACAATGTTCTGACATATTTAAGCACTGAGTCACTGAAATTTTGAATTATTTCGTGAAATTATTTCACGTGTGTCATATATATTGGAAAATTTTATGGGGTAAAACGATGCCTAACTTAGTGAAAAATCTACATAATTTGTAATTTGGCTACCATCTAACTCTTGCTCAGAAGTGTAAGCCAAACTCCTAACCCTGTTTCTCCTGGTTGCTAGATATGATAACAAGGCTTTTCTTGCCTCTGCTAAAATCTGTTCTTATTTCAGTCTCTAGGCTGCTGTTTAGATAGTAATATTGATTTCACTGGTGGTGATCTTTGACCTACAACAGCTTGCTTGTCTCATCCCTGGATCATAATAGAATTAAAGCATCAGGATCAGAGCTTGGGAGCACAATAAGTATTGCCCCCAGAGTAACAATGGTCCCAAGTTTCAACCTTCTCCCGTCTTCCATATTATCTTTTAATAAAGTCATATGTCAGTGTAAAGGCTTAGTGTCCTGTTTGCATCCTTGAAGTGCTGTCTACATCCATCTCCTTGTTCTCCTTCCCTGTTCAGCATGACAGCTCTCTGACCCTGCTAGAGAGAATATAATTGGTATGGTACAAGCCCTTCATCATCAGAATCTCCAAACTCCAACCTTTATATATTTGGAATGTATTAGTTTTTTATTCTCTGATCAATTTCTATTTTTTCCAGACTGCAGGATGGGCTGCTGATTTACAGTTATGCAATGCAGCTCATAATTTTGTCAGGACTACTTGTATTACGTTTCCTGGGAGAAACTGACAGGTGAGAACACAAGTGCACGACTCGCATACAGGGAGGTTACAATAACACTCAGTTTAATGATCAATAAGAGGCAGGGGTCAGTACACAAGGAATCAGTCCAGACAGATGACCAGTTACACAAGGGCAGGCAGACAAGCAAAACAGGTTCAAAGCACAAATTCTAGTTACTGGGTTTTCAGTCCAAACAGGCAAACAGATCTGACAAGTGCAGGCAAGAGAACCAAGGTCCAGAAAACAGGCAAAGACCCAAGAAAACCAGGTAAACAGTTAAAACGTGAACTAAAGAATGCTGGATTACTTGGCAATACAAGATGACCTGGCAAGGGCACAGGGAAACCAAGGGAGTATATGAGCTTGAGCTAATGAAAGTATGGGAAACAGGTGTTGGATATGGATACACGGGGTTGACTGATGACAAAACCAGAGACAGGAACTGAGATGACAAGACAGGGGAGCACTTCAAAATAAAACAGCATAAACAGACAGTGATTGAGGTTATGAGCTGACTGACAGACTATGAGACGCAATGACTGCGAAAAATGACTGGCTGGACTGAACCAGGAGACACGTGACAACTTGCAAAAGACAGTAAGAAAAAACAAATCTACCATATGTCCTTGCATCATCTCTGTATTATTTGTCCCAGGCCTTGTGTGAGCTGCCATAAAGTGGAAATAGCTTGTGTGATGTTATTAGAGCTGCATGCTATGTTGTACAAAACGCAGATATGATTTATGGAACACCAATACAAGTCCCTCCAATTCACATGCATATCTGCTGCTATAATTATACACTTTTTTTTTGCATCACTCCGTGGATTGATGTGCATAATTTATTTACTTTCTAACAGATTTGAAATAAGTTTAAATTGGATTAGGGACATTTTTTTTTTCAATTTGTTGTTTAGCAGGCTAGGACTTACCCCTTCATTTATTGTTATTAACATCTATAATAACTTATCTTTATTTATGTAGCACTTTTCTTAACAATGTTACAAAGTGTTTCACAAAAGAAATAATACCAGACAAGGCAAAAATTAGAATAAGACCAAAGGACATGTGGTAGCAAAGAGGAGGTAACAATAAATGAATAAGACCAAGTAAGTAGACATAAAAATAAAAACAGTATAAACAAATAAAATTTCCAAAAGCTTTCGCAAAGAGAAAAGACCTGGGAATAACCTAATATTATATTAATTTAGGAATGTAGCATATCAAAGTTCATTAGATGTGTGTGGAAAAGCATGCATGAGATGGGAGAGACAAAGGAAGGGAGTCACTGGGGCATAAAAGATAAGTGAGTTTTCTTTGTCGTTGAAGTAGATGCTGAATGAAGTACATGCTGAATGGGACCATTCAAAAATTGAACCTGTTTTTTTTTTTCCCCTGCGTGTTTATAGTTATTTAAGACACTTTTATACAAAGGTGACCCACTATCTGTGAGCAGTGTTTTCCTCAAAAACACATCAAGATGCTGTTTAAGATCTCAAATACTTTCTTGAACATGTGATTCTTGGGATCGCAGCCCACCACCTACATTGTAATAGGACTTTGTTGTCACTCATCCCTGGTGTAAACTGTACATATATGAGGTATGAGGCCCTGCCGTCAATACATGCATTACTGTTTGGTATTTCATTGATGTCATTCACTCGTTAATATATGAGCCAGTGCTTTTTTTTTTTTGTTGCCGGAGGGGAGAAGACTTGCCTCCCACATCCAGGGATAGAACCCAGAGAACACAAAATTAATATTTCATGGTGTTCTGATGCCCGTCATACAAATTCATGTGGACATTCTGTCAATAAATGGTTGAAAGATAGATAAAATATGATGTCCTTGGATGGAGCATCAGTCAGCTGGTGGGGGTGTTGATACGAGGGCTATTTTAGGAGGATTTCTAGTTCTCTCTTTTGATCCGTTGGAGCGGCTAGCTGGCGCATGCATCACTGTGGTCTTCAAAAACAGAAAGAAAAAAGGTACACTGTCACTGTGAACTCCTGCCTTTATCACAGGCTTTATTAAATCATCTCTCATCTTACTGGAATTGCACTGCTAATTAAAAAGAGGCAGATTTTTTTTTCTAAACAGAATTGGTTTGTCATTTTCCCATGGGAAAACCGTGACAGAATGTGTAGGGTATCTAACAGAAAAACATTTTTCTTACAGAAAATGGATTTTCTCACTAGTTCATAATTCTCAACATAATCACTGTCATTGACTACATTCAATTACCACGAGGACACACTGTGTAAAATTAGTTTCCGTACACAATTAAAATGAGAAGCCCACATCTCATGTATTACAACATTAATGACCAGTGGTTAGTATGTGCTCACACAAGCAGGCCTCAGGGAACACAAGTGCCCTGGTCACCCATGAAGTCTGACTGGACACTCAAAGTGGCATCCAAAAAAAAAAAAAAAAACATCTAAAATTACAACTGTTATTCTGGAACTGTCCAAACACACACTGTGATCTAACTAGTTGTCATATTGTGACACACTCCCTGACTTCATACAGTTAAAAGCTGAATTACCTTTGGCAGTTTTCTTATCCATTACACTCTTCATTAATCTGTAATGCTTTAGTTTGGATTATTATAGCGAGTCTACCTTTATCTTTGAATGATAAACACTAATACAAAGGAACCGTGTGGCCAAAAATAGCAGAAGAGTCAACATATTTGTTGTGACAATGATGGATCCAAACCTGTGGAACAACATTCAGTGGATTTGACGTGGTCCCATCTTGCCTGATCTGCCAAACTGCTCTTGAGCTCTTCCTATTTTGTTGTAGTTGGGAACACATTGCTGCCTAGAGCAGCTCCTGCATGGCTTTGATGTAATGTGCTTTATCCTGACAGTGAAGATAAAGGAATGGAGGGGTGAGGGGGGGGTAGCTCTGCAGGTTAGCGCTGCAGGTTTTTTATGGCAATATAAGGTTGGTACTCAATTCAACTGCTACATAAAGCTTCCACTAGCAATTAATTTACACAACTAGCATGACCAGACATTGAGGAATATTTTGACCTTCTAATGTACTCCATAAATACACTCACAACACAGATAGGTTCTCTGTGAAATGACATGGCTAAATGCAATTCTATTTCTTTTGCATCACTGACTTCTCGGGGCTGGCAGTTGAGGCCCAAGGGTTTGGTGGTTAGATAACCTGTTACAGAAGCAGAAGGTAACATAAACATTCCAATGCAAAACCTTACGCAGCTCTCTCTGCTGCCTAGTATCACTCCGCTAAGCCCCTCCCACCAAATGACTTGAGACTCGTGAAACTTGTATCGTAGTTGAAAATCTATCCAGGTAAAAAGTGAATCTCTTGGTTACACTAATATTGTTCATGTGAAGTAGCCATTTCGAGTTGGTGTTTTTGATTTTTAGGGTTAGGGTTACAACCACAAATGACCGGCGGGGCAGGGTGGACACGAATTGATTGTGTACACGCGCATCTGCATTTGTAGAACAGCCAATGGGAATGCCCCCTCCATGAAATGACCTGTGATTGGCTAAAATACTCCATCCTGGGATAGATTTTCTAAAGCCTGAATACAGAGCCAAGAGGAGATGTAAAAGTTT
Organism: Lampris incognitus; assembly: GCF_029633865.1. Lineage (NCBI taxonomy): Eukaryota > Metazoa > Chordata > Actinopteri > Lampriformes > Lampridae > Lampris > Lampris incognitus. The sequence goes on along the minus strand of NC_079217.1, from coordinate 29,958,175 downwards.
TTTTTTTCTTGGACCACTTGAATTACAATATGCTGAAAGCTTGTTATGAAATTTTTTGCCCAATGATGCCAAAAAACAAAAAAAACTGCCTTCCCCATCTTCAATAGTTTGCCAGTCGTGCTTGTTTCATATGACTGTTATTTTCTCATTGTAAACGTATGAGTACGATGATGGTGCCACTTCAACTTAAACCCAGTGTTGTCTTTATTGGAATAGTCAAGAAGAAGGGAAAAAAACTTTCAAATATTCTGCTGATGAGAACCCTTATTTAAGGATACTTTTTAAATGTTCATAACAGAGTGCTGATAGAAACACATATATGAATATTGTAGCGAATTCGGGGGACAACGCAACGATAGTAATTGCCGCGGCCGGGAAGAGAAACTGTATCGCCCGCACCGCAGGAGACATCGCTAACTGCTAGACTAAAGGGTCAGACCCACCAGCCGGCGGCCGGCGTGTCTTCTTATCCATGCACGTTACAATATAATTTTGATCATTATGACATATTCAAGTAACATTAATTTCTTAATACACTGAAAATTGAAATGATGATCTGGCTGCAAGCTCTGGCAAATATAAGTTCTTTTTTTATCATGTTATCAATTATGGTGAAAATGTTCCCCTACATTTTGTCCGTGCAACTTAGTAGGAGGTGTGACTCTGGCAGTTTGATGAGTAAGGCAAATATTTGTCTCGTACAGAATCGATGTTTCCTTGGGTTAGCCCTCTGATTACCCTTGTGATCAGAATCTTCAAATATGTTTTCAAGAATGTGTGTGTGTGTGTGGGGGGGATCAAGTGCTCAGAATAAAAGTTTATGTGCAGCAGTTTTCAGTGTATTTTCATGCATGATTAAGCTAATAATTTGATTAGTGAATGAATGCCTTTATTTGTCATTGCACAGCTGTACAACGAAATTAAGTGCAACTCCCCAGTGGTAAAAATAAAAAAATAAAGATAAAATATATGCAAATAGTCAAAATATGAATAGACACAGTTGCAGCACAATCAACATATAATGTATGCGTAAGTCTAAAAATAAGTGTAATATCTATTACACTAGATCAGGGGTGCCCACAATTTTTTGACTCGTGAGCTACTTTTAAAATGACCAGGTCAAAATGATCTACTCATATTAAAAATAATAATAATAAAAATACCCATTACATGTTTTACATATAGTATATGAACATTTATATACAGTGTGTGTATTTATATACATGTTGTGTTACATATACAGTATTGCAATGGATTTGCATTTATATTGAACCTTAATAATCATACCAAGCACTTGCTACTACACTATGTTGAAATTGCATCACTGCATGAACCTTTACAGCTGTGTTACATAGATTTGTGATCTCTACCTCTCTACTCTGATGATGACCTGCACAGGAGGGAGTCAGACAGGGTTACATAGTTCGGACAGTAGCTGTTGGTAGCCAGCCTCAAGCAGGCCTCCAAATGATCATCTGTCATGGTGGAACGGTATTTGGACTTGATAATCTTTATGTGAGAAAAGGCTGACTCACCCAAATAAGTAGAGCCGAATAATGCCGTCAAGGAGGTTGCACATTTCCTCATGTTTGGGTACTTGTCCTCTGTAAGTAAGTTCCAAAACTCTCCATGCGCCCTGGACTTAAGCTGAATGTCAGCCTGTACTGTCAGCATCTCATCCTCCACTGCAGACGAGTTCAGGTGAAACAGTGATGCCATTGTTTAGGCGAGGGAATCCACCTCTGTATCTTCCCCAAATGAGTAGCACATAAATGTAGCGATTGGCTCAAGCAAAGCAAAGTCTTGAAACCGTTTGTCAAAGTCTGACCGGACATTTTCAATCTGCTCTGTGTAGCGTGCACTGTCAAGTTGCGCACACGCCCTCCCTTGCTTCTCCAGCCCTGCTGCGAGGTTTCGGAAGTTTCCCAAATCACGGCGCTGCAACTTTGAGGACAGAAGTTGCATTTTCCGTTTGAAAGCGTTAACTGAGCTGATCATGTTTACCACGGTTTTGTCTTTTCCTTGCAGCTCTAAGTTAAGCTCGTTCAACATGTTGGTTAAATCAGTTAAAAACGCCAAGTCTAGCAGCCACTGATTGTCATTAAGTTGTTTGTGTTCCGCATGTTTAGTGATAAGGAGAAACTCCTTAATCTCCGGACAGAGCTCTCGAAATCTCTGCAAGAATCTCCCTCTACTAAGCCTTCTCACATCAGTGTGTAGCAAGAGGCCAGAGTAGTTACAGTCAGCCTCTTCCAAATGTGTACGAAACAACCGTCTTTGAAGAGACCTTGCTCGAATAGAACAGGCGGGTTTGGTTGCCACATCCATGATCTCTTTCATGTTTAGCATTTTTGCGCATAATGCTTGTTGATGTAATATGCAATGGTAATTAAGGAAGTCAGGGAAAGCATCGTCCTCCCTGCACTTGGCAATAAATCCATTGGAGCGGCCCACCATAGCAGGCGCACCGTCCGTGGTGATTGACACCAGTTTACACACTGGGAGCTGGATTTTATCCACAAAGTTTTTGAAGATTTGAAAAATGTCCTCTCCCCGCATGTGTTCCTTCATGGGTAGTATTGTTAACAACTCCTCTTTTGCGGTCATATCTTGAAACACCATGCGAATGAAAATGCACAATTGGGCCGTATCACTTATGTCCGTAGACTTGTCCAATTGTAGTGAGAAACACTTGCAGTCCACGATGTCCCTCCAAAGCTGCTGTGTCAAATCATCGCCCATCCCTTCACAGCGCCTTGTGACGGAATCTCTTGATAACTGGAGAGCTTTGATTGAAGATATTATTTCTGATTTGTTTTTAAAGTCCCGAAACAACGAATCTGCTGCCTCAAGGAAGGCCTCTTTCATCATCTCTCCACCTTGGAAGGCTTTCTTATGCTTAATGATGGAGTGACTCACCCGTAAAGATGCTTCGGCGGCTGCCTTTGCCTTTGAATGCGGCTGCGTGAAAAGTGACTGCTGCACGATTAACTGCGATTTTAGTTCCCTCACCTTTCTCTTTCTCAGCTCGCTTTTCAGAGGGAAGTCATTGTCATAGTTTTTATAAACAGTTCGAAAGTGCCTCTCCACATTTCCTTTTTTTGGGATAGCAATGCTAGACTGACAGATGAGACAAACGCATTTGGAATAAGACATGGTGAAAAAAAGTCCTCCTCCCATTCCACATGGAAATGGTACTGTTGTAGAGCCGAAGGAACGGAGAAGAGCGTAGGTTCACACTTTAGCCGTGTAGGCAACTTTCTGTAATCCACGGTAAATCCGAGAGACAACCAAACCCAGCTCGACTGAGCGGAGGTGGCAAGAATAACCAGAAAACTGGCTGGACAACCATAACTTAACCCTGCGTTAACCTGCCAGGGCAACCATGACTTAACCCTTAGTTCCTGGATTGAATTCTGTCCCCAATACGTGTCCACCACATGAGCCCCCCCAGAATTCGCCCTAGTAATCGAAGTCAGGCAGGCGCGGACGGCCTGTCGGCCCCCCGCGGCGGCTCCGGATAACAGGGGCCGGAGTGTCTCTGGGAGGCATTGACGCGGGCCTGTGGAGGTCGGCCTGAGGAGCAGAAGAGGCAGCTCGGGCCTCCACGGGGGGAGGAGGCGGAGCCGGGGGACGACCGCGACGAGGAGGTTGGGCTAACTCCAACGGCTGCGTCAAGTCCAGGTGTGCGGGTTTAACTCGGTCCACTGAAACATGCTCGGCCGTGCCCCCAAAATCCACCACCAGGTGCTTAGTTCCCCGTTCCAGGACGCGGAAGGGGCCGTCATAAGGGGGTTGCAGAGGGGGGCGGTGTGCGTCGTGACGGATGAACACGTAGTCCGCTGACTGCAGACCTGGGGGCACCTGGGACACCGGAGCGCCGTGTTGGGCGGTAGGGACGGGTGTGAAAGCTCTGACCCCGTCCAGCAAGGAGGCTCGTTGGTCCACAGCTGACCAGGGACGCGTTGCATTGGGCATGAAATCGCCTGGGACTCGCAGCGGCGTGCCGTACACCAGCTCCGCAGAGGAGGCTTGTAGGTCTTCCTTCGGGGCGGTCCGCAGGCCCAGCATGACCCATGGGAGCTTGTCGACCCAGTTGCAGTCCTTGAGAGTAGCCCGAAGCGCAGCCTTCATGGACCGGTGGAAGCGCTCACATAGGCCGTTCGCCTGAGGGTGGTAGGCGGTAGTACGGTGAAGCTTGACGCCCAGAGCCTCACCCACAGCATTCCATAGCTCTGAGGTAAACTGTGGCCCGCGGTCAGATGAAAGGTCGGAAGGCGTACCGAAACGTGAGACCCACGACCCAATAAAAGCCCGGGCCACATCAGCAGACGTCGTGGATGCCAGGGGAACAGCTTCAGGCCAGAGCGTAGTCCTGTCCACCACAGTGAAGAGGTAGGTGAACCCATGGGAGGGGGGTAGGGGACCAACCAGGTCGACGTGGACATGGTCAAATCGTCTCTCCGGCACTGCGAAGTGTTCCAGGGGCGCCTTAATGTGGCGGTGTATCTTAGCCCGCTGACAGGCAACACACGAGTCGGCCCACGCTTTCACGTCTCTCTTAAGTCCCTCCCACACAAACTTGGCAGAGGTCAGGCGCACGGATGGCTTACCGCCTGGATGAGAGAGGCCGTGCACAGCTTCAAATACGGGGCGTCTCCAGCTGTGCGGGACGATGGGCCTGTGCTGTCCTGTGGAGACGTCACACAGGAGGGTGACACCTGTGTCGCTGAAAGGAACGTCCTGCAGGCGGAGCCCGGTGTCGGAGGCCCGGAGACGGAGGATGCTCGGGTCCGTGGCCTGGTCAGCAGCCATCTGTGCATAGTCAAGGCCTAGGTGGACCGCTCCAATCACTGCCCTAGAGAGGCAGTCAGCTACCTGGTTAGACTTACCAGCGACGTGCTGGATGTCGGTAGTGAATTCCGAAATGTAGGAGAGTTGTCGCTGCTGGCGAGCGGACCATGGCTCGGCCGTCTTGGACATGGCAAACGTGAGGGGCTTGTGGTCCACGTACGCAATAAACTCGCGGCCCTCTAGCAGGGAACGGAAATGCCGGACGGCGAGCCAGAGACCGAGGAGTTCCCTGTCAAAAGTACTATACTTGCGCTCTCGGGGTGTAAGCTGGCGACTGAAAAAGGCCAAAGGCTGCCAAGCCCCCCCCACCCACTGTTCGTGAACTGCACCAACAGCATAGTCCGATGCATCCGTGGTTATGGAAATAGGCGCTGTAGGTGAAGGATGCGCTAGCAGGGTAGCCTGGGAGAGCGCAGCTTTAGTCTCGGTGAACGCACGGTCCCGCTCTGCTGTCCAGTCGACCACCTGGTTGGGGGACATGCCTTTCAGCGCCTCGTACAGTGGCCGGATGATAAAGGCGGCTTGGGGAATGAAGCGGTGGTAGAATGTCACCATCCCGATGAACTCCCTGAGCGCACGAGCTGTTTGGGGGCGCGGAAAGGCCGCCACCGCTTCCACCTTTGAGGGCAGGGGGACTGCCCCGTCCCCAGTGATGCGGTGCCCGAGGAAATCAATGGCTGTCAGCCCGAACCGGCACTTCGCCGGGTTGACGATCAGCCCATGCTGGCTGAGGCGTGTGAAGAGGGCATGAAGATGGGACAGGTGTTCTTCCTCGGAGGCGCTGGCGATGAGTATGTCGTCCAAATAGACGAAGATGAAAGGAAGGCCACGGAGCACTGAATCCATCAGCCGCTGAAAGGACTGGGCCGCGTTTTTGAGTCCAAATGGCATTCGTAGGAATTCAAATAGGCCGAATGGGGTAGTCACCGCTGTCTTGGGGATGTCTGAGGGGTGCACGGGAACTTGATGATAACCACGGACCAGGTCGACTTTTGAGAAGACGCATTTGCCAGACAGGTTTGCAGAAAAGTCCTGGATATGCGGGACAGGATAGCGGTCGGGCGTGGTGGCGTCATTTAGTCGGCGGTAGTCCCCGCATGGGCGCCAACCTCCATCAGGCTTAGCGACGATGTGGAGTGGGGACGCCCATGGGCTGTCAGAGCGGCGGATGATCCCCATGCGTTCCAGGTGCTCGAACTCAGACTTGGCAATGGCGAGTTTGGCGGGGTCGAGACGCCTGGCTCTGGCGTAGACCGGGGGCCCCTTCGTAGCAATGTGATGCTCCACCCCATGCTTAGCGGTGGGTGCAGAGAAGGTAGGCTGGGTGAGGTCAGGGAACTCAGCGAGGAGGCGGTTGAACTTGTCTGCCTCTGAGAGAGAGTTGGCTAGACCTGCATAGGCAGCTTCCCTCCGCGTACATGCGAAGGAGGAGAAGGTTAAGGCATCGACCAGACGGCTGTTCTGAATGTCCACTAGCAAACCGTAAGCGCACAAAAAATCAGCTCCGAGGAGGGGAAGCGTTACCTTGGCCATGACGAACTCCCACGTGAAACGTTGTCCACCAAAACACAGTTCTACAGACCGCACGCCGTAGGTGTGGATAGGGCTGCCGTCAGCCGTCGCCAACTGGGGGCCCCGCTCCCCGCCCATGATGTCGACGTCAGTAGCAGGGAGCACGCTTCTCTGTGCGCCCGTGTCACAAAGAAATCGCCGACCGGAGATGGTGTCGAGGATGAAGAGTAGCCTGCTCGTATCGCCAACACTCATGGCCACTACTGAGTGTTGGCCCTCTCGTTTCCCGTCGGCCTGTAGTTGCAGGGGGAACGGCACCGTTTAGCTTTCGCACCAAATCGAGCGTGGTACATACAGAGTCCAGAGGGCTTGTAGCGGTCTGATGCTGTGGCGCCACCGTCGGGCCACGCCCGCGATGTCGGCGGGGGGCCAGTGAAGGTAGGAGCCAGCACCCCGGCATGGGAGGAACGTTGTGTAGCGACGAAGAATCGGTCAGCCTCCTTTGCCAGCTCACGGGGATCAGTGATGGTGGAGTTAGCGAGCGCAGACTGGACGTGGGGCGGCATGTTGCGCAGAAACAGCTCCATAAACAGGAAACATGGCTTTTCTTGACCCAGTAGGTTTAACATCCTGCTCATTAGCTCCGATGGTTTGCCATCTCCCAAGCCCTGAATTGCGAAGAGGCGACGTGCTCTCTCCGTTGTTGACAGTTCAAAAGTTTCAAGGAGGAGATGTTTAAGTGCGGCGTATTTACCATCGGCCGGTGGGTTGGTTATGAAACCGCTTATCCTGGAAGCCGTAGCGCCCCCCAGCGCTGCCACTACGTAGTAGTACCTGGTCTCGTCCGCTGTTATGTCTCTGAGCGCGAACTGTGCCTCAGCCTGCGCGAACCATGTAGCCGCGGAAGACTCCCAAAACTCCGGCAGTTTAATTGCAACGGCGTTCGTAGCCATAATGTGTGTGGTTTCAGAAAACTTATCCGAAAACCGACGTCGGGGTCACCAGTGTAGAGCCGAAGGAACGGAGAAGAGCGTAGGTTCACACTTTAGCCGTGTAGGCAACTTTCTTTAATCCACGGTAAATCCGAGAGACAACCAAACCCAGCTCGACTGAGCGGAGGTGGCAAGAATAACCAGAAAACTGGCTGGACAACCATAACTTAACCCTGCGTTAACCTGCCAGGGCAACCATGACTTAACCCTTAGTTCCTGGGTTGAATTCTGTCCCCAATACGTGTCCACCACACTGTAAAATGACACGCTGGCCACTGGTTGGCGGGTCTGACGCTTTAGTCGAGCGGTTAGCGATGTCTCCTGCGGTGTGGGCGATACAACTTCGCTTCCCGGCCGCGGCAGTTCGCTATAGTACGTTTTTTGTTTCTTGCTAGGTCCGGCTCCCCCACTCATTTTTGTTTTGTTTCACTTTTTTGTAGAGTTTTTTTTAGAGAGTTGAACTAGCTAGCTCGATGCAGTTCTGCGTTAGCTCACGTTGTGGGCATGTGACCTTCAAGGTACGTTAGGGAAGGGCTCTGGTTGTTATGGTAACCTAATATAATAAAGTTTTAGGTTCCGCTCTAGAATCTTTGGTTTTAGGCAACAGCAGACTGGCCGTCCTTTACGTCAATCAAAAGGCAAATGCCAAACGGAGGACAGATGATAGGCTAATGTCTTGGGAAAAAAAAACGTTTTTTCGAATGTCCTGGAGATCTACCAGCACTGCCTTCGCGATCTACTGGTCGATCGCGATCGACGTAGTGGGCACCCCTGCACGAGATAAATAGTCTGTGTATCACACTTACCCGAGTCAGCATTTTTTTTTTTGCACATGCCAAATGTACAGGTGTTATTGTACAGTTGCACGATATTATTGCAACCTTAGAGTTTAACAGAGTTCAGTTCTTTAATGGCACTTGGGTAGAAACTGTTCAAAAGTCTGGAAATATGGGTCTTGAAAGACCTATAGCACCTCTCAGAGGGCAGCAGAGTGAAAAGGTGGTTGCCTAGGTGAGATGAGTCCTTGATTATGTTTGTGGTCCGACGTAGGCAGCGGGCTCTGTATATGTCCTCAATTGAAGGTAGCTGTGTGCCAATGGTTTTCTGTGCTGACTTAATCATTCTCTGCAGAGCTTTCTTATCAGCCACATTGCAACTGGCATACCACACTAAGATGCAATAAGTGAAGTATGCTTTCTATGGAGCAGTGATAGAAAGACACCAGCAGCAGCTGGGACAATTTGGGTCTCCTCACTGTCCTTATAAAGCAAAGCTGCTGTTGTGCCGCCTTCACTAGGGAATTTGTATTGACAGTCCATGGGAGGTCCTGGGAGATGTGTGTGCCAAGGAATTTGAAGCTGGTCATCCTCCCCACCATGTCTACACCGATGTATAAGGAAGCAGGTTCCTCTTCCTGTTTCCTAAAGTTGATGATGATTTCCTTTGTTTTGGAGGTGTTGAATGCCAAGTTGTTCCTGGAGCACTTTACTGATAGTTCGTGGACCTCATCCTTATAGACAGACTCATAGCCATTCTGTATTCATCCCACCACAGTAATGTCATCTGCAGATTTTATTATGGTATTTGTACTGTGGGCTGGTGTGCAGTCATGTTTGTAAAGTGAATAGAGAAGGGGACTCAACACACAGCCCTGTGGAGCTCCAGTGCTGAGTGTCAGGGTCGATGAGTGGTGTGTCCCCATCCTGACAGTCTGTGGACAATTTGTTAAAAAGTATTTTATCCATCTGCATGTGGACTGGCTTAGACCCAGCTCAAGAAGTTTGCAATTTAAATACCTTCATCAAAATCTTAATCAAATTCAGGTCTAAATTGCTGCAAACGGAATGCAATTAGCAGAGCAAAATTTTCCATCAGTCATTTGATTTACTGTGCTTTATATACAGTTTAATCGGAAGAATTTGTTGTGCCAATATACCAAAATCACACTGAGCAGCTGACCAGGAAAAGGGCAAAGGACAACATGGAAAGTGGTAGTTAAAAACTGCATTTCTGGAGTGAAATGGAAACAAAGCATATTTATGCTCGATAAAATTGAGGATATTAAAGCTATAATACACAACCTTTCTCCGTCAATAAGTAATTTTATTAATTTGAAACGTGATGATTCTTTTCAACAGGGAATCAATAACACAGTAGAGCAGTGTTGTGATATAGTTGGATGTAGAAGACAGAGAAATACACTGCTCAAAAAAATGAAGGGAACACCTAAAAACACAATATAGACCTCGATGAATGAAATATTTCAGCTGAAAATCTTTATTTATTAGACAGAGGAATGTGTTTAGAGCAAAATAACCTAAGAATGATCAATGGAAATCAAAATAATTAGCCCATTAAGGTCTGGATTCAGAATCATACTCAAAATCAAAGTGGAAAATGAGAACATAGGCTGATCCAACTTCTGTGGAAATTCTTCAAGACGATTCAAAATGAGGCTCAGTAGTGTGTGTCTCCAGACTCTCTCACGTCTGTCACATGTGTTCAGTGTGAACCTGCTCTCATCTGTGAAGAGCACAGGGCGCCAATGGCGAATCTGCCAACCAAGATGTTCTCTGGCAAAGGTCAATCAGGCTGCACGGTGTTGAGCTGTGAGCACAGGCCCCAATTGTGGACGTCGGGCCCTCATACCATCCTCATGCATTCTGTTTCTCACTGTTTGAGCAGAAACCTGCACATTAGTGGCCTGTTGCAGGTCGTTTTGTAGGGCTCCGGCAGTGCTCCTCCTGTTCCTCCTTGCACAAAGGACCAGATAGTGGTCCTGCTGCGGGGTTGTTGTCCTCCTGCGGCCCCCTCCACGTCTCCTGGTGTACTGGCCTGTCTCCTGGTACCTCCTCCATGCTCTGGACACTGTGCTGGGAGACACATCAAATCTTCTTGCCACAGCACGCATTGATGTGCCATCCTGGATGAGCTGCACTACCTGAGCAACTTCTGTAGGTTGCAGATACTGCCTCATGCCACCTCTAGTGGTGAGGGCACTAGCACAATGAAAAACTAACCAAAGATCGGCCAGAAAAGATGAGGACAGGCAAATGGTCTGTGGCCACCACCTGCAAATCCATTCCTTTTATAGGGGTTGTCTTGCAAATTGTCTAATTTCCACCTGGTGGAAATTAGACAATTTACCAACAGGTGAAATTGATTCACAAATCAGTGTTGCTTCCTAACTGGACAGGTTGATATCTCAAAAGTGTGATTGACTTGGAGCTACATGGCATTGCTTATGTGTTCCCTTTATTTTTTTGAGCAGTATAGATCCTCTTGACACTGATTTTCTTGGACTGTAGACAAGATGTAGCCGCAATTGTGGCTGGTGTGCCATCAGTTCACCAGTAAATAGTCTGCTGCACCCTTGTAAAAGGGATCCTTGGACCAAAGCTCATGTAGGCAGTCTAATGTATAGTAAAATTCACCAAAATGTATTGTGACATTTCTGTGAATGTTCTCATTCATCCAGGTCATAGTTATCCAAAGGAATTGAATCAAGTACAACTGGACTTGGTTATATCTCCGTGAAGAAGTTTCGCCTCTCATCCAAGAGGCTTCATCAGTTCGTGCCTTTCTGACTACACCAAGCTAGTCTGACTGGCTGGTGATGAAACTCAGATATGTAGCCTTTTTGGAGTCGTTATCAGAGCTATTGATGTCAGTGGCTCTTTTGTGTTCCGATGTTTAGCAACGACAGTCGTTGGAGGTGTTAGTTTCGACTTTGTTAGTGCTCAATTCAGTGGTCATGAGTCGTTGGACAAATGGAAAAATGGATGGCCCAACACAGAAGGCCAAACTCCTCAGGACAAGACTCAGCTCTCTATGTACACCTAAAGGAGAAGACACTCCTTCAATGACAGCAACGTACACATTTTGGACAGGGAGGATAGATGGTTTGAAAGAGCGGTCAAGGAAGCCATCTATGTGAAACTGGAAAAACCATCCCTCAACAGAGGAGGAGGTCTGCGACACCACCTATCTTCCACGTACAATGCCATCCTTTCATCTCTACCCAGGAGACTCAAAAGCTTAGTCTCCAAGAACAACAGTCGGTCACTAACGGCTCCAACGACTCATAACCACTGAATGGAGCACAAACAAAGTCGAAACTAACACCTCCAATGACTGTCGTTGCTAAACATCGGAACACAAAAGAGCCATTGACATCAATAGCTCTGATAACGACTCCAAAGAGGCTAAATATCTGAGTTTCATCACCAGCCAGTCAGACTAGCTTGGTGTAGTCAAAAAGGCACGAACTGATGAAGCCTCTTGGATGAGAGGCGAAACGTCTTCACGGATATATAACCAAGTCCAGTTGCACTTGATTCAATTCCTTTGGGTATCGCGACATTGTTTTATGGTGATATAGATTGTCCAACAGAAGCATGGCCACATAAGCATCAATCTTTTTTCCCTGCTGGAGTTGTTTACAACACGTATGGGTTCGCTGCTGCACCAGCGTTCTTCCTACCTTGTCAGAACATTTCAACAGCAGTATACAGACACAAGAAAGCATCTCCAAGCATGGTAAAGATGAGAATTAGTATTTTGGAGTACGAGTCCATGGTCCAGATGGATAAAATGATGTTTTATTGATGGAAAAAAGTTATGGATTTCAGTTTTAATACAAGTTCCATACACATTGTTGGAAGAGGGGTCGCACGCAATTTGATTTTCATCCCGTAATTCGACTATTCATCAAGTCTTGTAAACTCATATTACAGAAGAGATCCCAGCTGCAAACACATTTATACACCTTAATTCAATTATTCTTCTTAATCAGATTATTGACTGCGTGAAAGCATAGTCATTTTCATCAAGTATAGTCATTGACTAACTTTGAGGGCATGTTAGGGTCAACAGTACAAGGCAGCATACTACTGATTTGGTAGAGGCAGCAAAATCTTACTTTTGGAAGAAAATGAGAGACACATTCCCGTTTGACTGAACTCATAATTTTTTCTGAGGGATTTCAAAGTATCAGGAGTGAGAGGTAAAGGAGGAAATAGAGACAGACATGGGATTCCTAGAGCAGTTGCAGCTTTTTGATGTGATGAGCTTTATACGACGGGTATCCATCATCTAACTGTCCATCCAGGGCAGCTATAAAACCCCTACATATGGTGCCTCTGGCCAGGTTATTATTTTGTTCCTCAACAGGCAATGACTGAGTGGAGAATGAGACTGAGGATTTGCCATTCATTGGAAATGTGCTGACTCCTCATTTATCAGACCTGTGAAAGGAGTACAAGGGAGGAGTCAGGTAGAGGAACCACTATTAAGCATAACATGCTCCTCCTATTTTATTAAGAAATATGACCCTACTCATGCTCTTTATCCTCTAAGGTAACTCAGATACCATCTTGAGCAAAGTTTGGAGATGGATGGCGAGGGGGTGTGAAATGGGGTGGATGAAGGGGATGTTAACCAGTGGAAAACTGGAGGAGTGGTGGGGGCCCCTTCTGCAATCTGCAATCTGTTCTGTGGTGTCGGGATGATGACAGACATTTTTGTTTCTGTTACTGCCGCTCAGCAGCACTGTAGCAACAGGATGTGTGCATGTATATATATATAGTGTGTATGTGTGTGTGTGTATATATATATATATATATATATATGTAGGAAAAAAATTGATACATAGCAGTACAAGCTTGTTTATATGTCGCACACTCATCAGCTGTTAATATGATTCAACAAAGAAAACGCACGGTATACATTTCCCCATGTATACCCAGATTTAAGAGTGTGTATATATATAAGATCTTATCTGGATTATTTTGCTCCTTATTTGTGTTATACATATATATATATACATCGTCCAGTTAGTCTAGTAAATTATATATATATATATATTTAAATAAAATTCAGTTAATCAAGTAAATTCTCTTGGACAGTACAAGCCTGTTTAATGCTATAAACAATCATCAGCTGTCAATAAAACTACTCGAGGAAGGACATACCATCTACTGCCTCGTCATGCACATCACATACACATTGTCCAGTGGGGAAGAGAGATGTGCAGCGTACAAAATTTTCAAAAACACATGATTGCTAATGGAGGTGTGATTCAAAATTCAAAAACACGTGATCGCTAACCATCCAATTTGGGGGTGGGGGGGAGGTTTGTCTATTGTCATGATTTATTTGTAATTGCAAAATAGGTGCTTATATCTGTCTGCAACTGTTGGCCAATTCATTCCTGTTATTCAATGTGGACATTTCTGGTTCGCAAATGATAAAATATTTTTCGGTTAGACATAGATTGCACATTTTACTGCTTGTTGAATATCCGCTGTTCTTATTCGCCAGCCAGTAAAATGTGCTATATATATATATATATATATATATATATATATATATATATATATATATATAACTCACACATGTGTCTGTGTACATTTTTAATAGAGTGAAAGCGAGACAAAAAAAGAGAAAAGTGGGAGCAGGAGACAGAAAAAGACAAGGAGAGGCAGAGAAGTAGAAATCAGGGAAATAGAGAGGAAGCCACAGTCTGTCAGCATTGCAGCAACATGAAGTGCTGGTATCAAGATAACAAGCATGTTGCAAGTAGGAAAATCTGTGAGGGAATGAACTTTATTCGACATACCTCACTAGATCTTTGTATCCATTTTTTAAAGGAGGCACTTAAATGGAGAGCCACTTAGCCACTGAGCTTTTGGCCTAAAGCATGCATATGTTGCATATGTTTGTGTGTGTGTGTAGGCCAGTCGTTTAATTTACCACTCCAGCTACAACTCAAATTTATAATCAGAATAATTTCTTTTTTGGGGGAGAATGTTTTCCCCCCTTTTTCTCCCTGATAAATGTGGAGTTTCCAGCTGCTTCTTTTCACCTGACGGTGAGGAGTTTCGCCAGGGGGACATAGCACATGGGCGGATCACGCTATCCCCCCCCCCTCCAAACAGGTGCCCGACTGACCAGAAGAGGCGCTAGTGCAGGAACCAGGACACAAACCCACATCCGGCTTCGCACATGTAGACACGGCCAATTGTGTCTGTAGGGATGCCCGACCAAGCCGGAGGTAACACTGGGATTTGAACTGCTGATCCCCATGTTGGTAGGCAACGGAATAGACTCTCATGCCACCTGGATGCCCTCACAAAATCAGAATAATTTATTTTTCACCAGAAATTATTGCACATGCGCTCAGTGGGTTGCACATGTAAAATCCACAAGATGCAACACGATATTGTAAAAAAAAAAAATCAATTTCACAGGATGCAAGTGCAGGCGTGCTGTAAAGAGTTAACTTAACCTTGATTATTTTAAAGCGTGTGCTGATATATCCAGGTTAAAAACATGGTAAGGCTGGCATTGATACTCTGTGATGTTAACATAGCAGGATAAACACAGCTGCAGATAATAACATTAAATCAAGTAAATTCTATTTGTATACCCCATTATCACAAATCAAATTTGCCTCAGTGAGCTTTAGAGCAATACAACATCCTGTCCTTAGACCCTCTCATCGTATAAGGAACAACTCCTTAAAAAAAAAAAAAACATCAATGGAGAAAAAAATAGGAAGAAACCTCAGGGATGGCATCAGAGAGGAATGTCTCTCCCAAGATGGACAGATGTGCAATGAATGTTGTGTGTACACAATTTACAGAATACAACATTGAATGAGGATAACAGAATTATAAAGGAATTATAAGATATATGAAGAATATGAGGAGGGGGCCAAGCAGTGTCCAGATGCCACCAGAAAACCCTAGGACCTGAGCCATGGAACCATCATCACCATAAAGACCTTACAGGAGGACAGACTAAATATGCACACAGGGGAGACTCACATCCCACCATTCATATCACTTGGAGATGACACAAGAAAAACACAGAGTGAGAGAAGGCTATAACATTGAAACAGGATATGGATTTATAATCTTTTTTCAACTTGGTCCCTGTTTCTCAAGGGTCGCCACAGCAGATTTTACAGTTTCCATCACTACCCTGTGAGGGCACAGCACCTATAGCGGCCATTGTGAAGCCAGGCCTTGGCCAATCTTTTGAGGAGCCTCAACCGATCTGGTATGGTATTGTCAATCCGCATAATTGATTTGGCAAAATTTTACATCGGATGCTCTCTCTGACACATCCGCTAACCCTATGGATGGGGATACAGGTAAAGCACTGGATGCCTTCCCAGTATTCATGGACTTTTGCCCATGCTTGTTGCCAATGGATATTGATGTATAATATATCAGCTGCAGCTGATGAGCGCGAGACGCACAAAACAGGCTGCACTGCAATGTATTAAAATCTTTTTTTCCTGTATCTGTGTTGATATTCCGCTCCTCATTAGTTGAGCACTCACAACACCATTAACGATTTCGGAAAAAAACGCTATACACACACACACACATGTATATAGCTCAATGGCCGAACAAGCTTGTTTTGTGCTCAATGTACTCATCCGCTGCCTACATGGTTACAATAAACGTCCTTATTTATACCGGTTGCCTACATTCTATGTGCGGTGTTCAATTTCAGGGTAGAGGGATGGGCCAAGCTGTGGTTAGAACATTGATGCATTTGAACTGTCCAATGGGGATAGAGTAGGGTACATTTAAACAAAAATATGGTGGATAGAGAAAATCAATGGCATAAAGACTAAGTATGGATACATGAACAAAATGTTACTTAAACATTTTTTTTCTTCAAATTTATTTCTGATTTTTCCCTTTTTTCTCCTAATTTAGAGGCCAATCGATCCCTATTTTAATTCAAACACCCACCCTCGTACTGCATGCATTCGCCAACTGCATCTCTCCGGCCGGCAGTCTCGAAGGAGACCGCCTCCCCACTTTCGTGACAAGGCGACTCCAGGCCGAACCACTGTTACTTCCGACACACACAGAGACGCATTCACGTGACGAACACAAGCCGTCTCCGCCCCCCTCCAGAAGACAGCGTTTTGCCAATGATTGCTGCTTCATCGAGTCCGGCCATAGTCGGATCTGACGAGACCGGGGCGCGAACCCCGGTCCCCAGTGGGCAACTGCATCGACACAAAGCCGATGCTTAGACCGCTACACCACCGCGGACCCATGTTACTTAAACATTTAAATGGGCATATATATATATATATAGTATAAACACACACACACACACACACACACACACAAAGAAAAGGTTATACACAGATATAAACAGTTCAGTTAGGGTTCAATTACACTTAGTTACAAATTAGTTGTTTTCTTCTATGTCTACAGCTGCTGGCCAGTTTGTTCCTGCTGTTTAGATTTGCCAAGTGGGATTTGCAAATAATAAAAGTATTTTTCCACGAGGCACAAGTTGCATTTTTTTGGTGTTCGTAGAATACGCTCTGCTCTTGGCAAGCACCTTCCACAATATGGTATAGTCAATTCTTTTGTCCGCCAAGGACCAAATGTGGTGACTTAGGGCTGTTGCATTCCTCTAGTGGTTATTTCTCAAGCTGCACATGTGGGTGTTGTATCTGGATTTAAGTGTGCTCGGTCAAACCTATATAGTTGTCCACTTTTCCAGCACTTTTTGAGACCATCATGGAAAAGCTTAATTTTAGTTGGTTTGGTTTCTTTTATCTTTATCCAGCTAACACATCTAACAGAAAAGAGACATGGATTCAAATCTACTAATTTGCCACCATTTATCCCTGAACTGAAACCCTTTGAAGATGGCTTGTCGAAAACCATGCAGAATGTTAAATTTAGACCCTCATTTCCAAAAGAAACTCCTTTTGGATTCAAAAATTATAAAAGATAACATACTTTTTATTGCGGCCAATAAAACAACTAACTTCTACAAGCTAGAACCCAACCAATATGACAGCCTACTACATAGTAACATTACCAAGTCATACAAAAAAGCCACAGTGTCCTCCGAAAAAGAAATTACTAAGTTAGAGAAAAGAATCACCTGAAATATCAGAATACAAGACCGCATAGATGTCACTGCCTGAACGCAGGCCTTTATTACCCTGAAGGACCACAAACCAATTTTTTCCAACAAACCAACAATCAGATTAATTAACCCCACCAAATCAGAGATCGGAAAAATTAGCAAAAAGCTAATTGAAAACATCAATACCGATGTCCTGAGGAAAGTCTCCCTGAACCAGTGGAAACATACTGACCAAGTATTGGATTGGTTCAGGGGTATAGACAACAAAAAAAGCCACACTTTCATCTGCTTTGATATCTGTGACTTTTACCCCTCCATAACTGAAGAGTTGCTAACTAGGGCCATGGATGTTGCATCAACACACAGAACGATATCCGACCGGCACAGGGATATCATCATCTACACAAAAAAGCTAATGCTGTATTATAAAGAAGGTCCATGGCAAAAACGAAATGGCAACGGATTTGATGTGACCATGGTCAGTTTTGATGGGGCAGAGACCTGTGAGCTAGTAGGCTTGTACCTGTTGTCCCAGATGAACAATCTAGACTTAAATGTAGGGCTCTACAGGGACGACAGGCTGTCTGTCTGCAATGAGCCAGCAAGGGAAGTCGATAAAATTAGAAAGAAAATGTACCAATTATTTTCAGACAAAAGCCTAAAAATTTCCATTGAAGCCAACAAGAAACATAATATCAACTTCCTTGACATCACATTAGACCTTAGAGATGGAACACACAGGCCATACACGAAGCCCAACAATGCAATCTAGTATATCCACAAAGAAAGCAACCATCCACCCTCTATTCTAAAGACACCCCACTAAAGGTAAATAGGAGGCTCTCAAATGTATCATCCAATGAGGCTATATTTAATGAAGCCCCCCATACCAAGAAGCTTTAAGGAAGATTGGATTCAACTTCAAACTTAAATACAACCCACCACCTAATCTGGACAGCCAACAACAAAAGAAGCAAAGCGGAAAGAGAAACATCACCTGGTTAAGCCCCCCCTACGGTGACACCGTAGCCTCAAACATCGTTCCTCAACCTTTTGGATGAATGCTTTGCACCAGGTCACCCACAGTCAAAATCAGCTATAGCTGCATGCCAAGTATAAACCAGGTTATAACATCCCACAATGCAAGCACCATGGCCAAAAAAGTAATCCCCACCCCGATCAAACCCAGCTGCAACTGTCGAGATAAGACATCATGCCCCCTTAATGGGAAATGCCGAGAAGAGAGTGTTGTGTACCAGGCTTCGGTAACCAGAATGGTCAATGGGAAAGTGGACAACTATATAGGTTTGACCGAGTGCACTTTTAAATCCAGGTACAACACCCACATGTGCAGCTTGAAAAATAACCACTTAAGGAATGCAACAGCCCTAAGCTGCCACATTGGTCCTTGGCGGACAAAGGAATTGACTATACAATATTGTGGAAGGTGCTTGCCAAGAGCAGAGCATATTCTACAAAGACCAAAAAATGCAACTTGTGCCTCATGGAAAAATACTTTATTATTTGCAAACCCTACTTGGCAAATCTAAACAGCAGGAACGAACTGGCCAGCAGCTGTAGACATAGAAGAAGACATCTAATTTGTAACTAAGTGTAATTGAACCCAAACTGAACTGTTTATATCTGTGTATAACCTTTTCTTTGTGTGTGTGTGTGTGTGTGTGTGTGTGTGTGTGTGTGTGTGTGTGTGTGTGTGTGTGTGTGTGTGTGTGTTATTTATATGTATGCCCATTTAATTGTGTAAGTAACATTTAGTTCATGTATCCATACTTAGTGTTTATGCCATTGATTTTCTCTATCATGTTTTTGTTTAAATGTACCCTACTCTATCCCCATTGGACAGTTCAAATGCATCAATGCATCTATATATATATATATATATATATACGTATATATAACACACACACACACACACACACACACACATATACATATATATGCATACATACTGTTTATTAGTGACAGCGCCTAAAATCAAAGTGGATTGGGGATGAAATTATGGTGACATTGTATTTGAATATACAGAACATATGCTTTGAAAATATGCAACACTCTCAAAAAAATATTAATGTTGGTTTCAGTGAAAAGACTGACATTGGTGATCTGTTCTTGGTATCCTGCAACTACTCCTCTCTAGATCTAAACCACATATGTGAAAGTGAAAACATGTGAAACTTAAAAGTTATCACTCAAAATGTCCAATATTACCAAAGGTCAAATGCATTTCAGAGCTACTTCCTGGTTCAACTTGCAGGAATGATCAGCCCATCCTAACCGTACGTAGTAGTAACCAGCACAATAGAGAGGTTATGAATAATTGGCCTGTGACGGGGAGGCCCTGTGATGGCCTGGCGGCCTGTTCAGGATGTGGCCTGGCGGCCTGTTCAGGATGTGTCCCAGCTTGCTGCCCAGTGACTGCTGGGATAGGCTCCAGCATCCCTGCGACCTTGAGAGCAGGATAAGTGGTTTGGATAATGGATGAATGGAATATATATTGTAACGTGCACGGATAAGTAGACGCCTTCGTAGACACTGGTCGGACCCTTTAGTTGACTGGTTAACGTTGTCGCTTGCTGTGCAGAAGCCCCAGGTTCACATCTTGGCTCTGGCAATTAGCGGGGATGCGAATCTCGAAGGAAGGGGGCAATGTAACGATCACGGATGAATAGGCTCGGTAGCCCTTGGCTAACGAGTCGGAACCTTTAGTCGACTGTTAACGTTGTCGTCTGCGGTGTGGGAGACATGGGTTCGCATCCCGGCTGTGACGGTTCCCGGGCTGCCCCTCTAATTCGCTGAAATATATATATACTAGAAGAACCCCGCTACAATGTAGCGGTTTGGTTATCCACCCGTCTAAATCTCCCTCCTCTTCATCCTGCCAGCTAACCGCCTGCCCCTAGACCCTCCCCCCCACTCCAACTCTCCCCCCAAATGCTCAGAATCATCTGAAATGCCTAGAAAAGTGGTTTACCCCCCCACACTCCAACTCCCTCCCCCCAAATGCTCAGAATCTCTGAAATGCCAAGAAAAGTGGTTTTTAGCCATTTTTAGAAAATGCATATTTTGCATATTATGCATAATTTTAATTTTCTGGGATTTTTCCCGTACTCTCTGGGACAATACCTACCACCTCCAAAAAGAATTAGGATCATAAGTGCTTTAGTTTTCGGTCCCGTTATCTACACTAACTAACTAACTAACACACACACTAACGCCACACACATTACGAAAATATGGGAGTTGATTGTAAGGTGCATGTATAAGTAGACACGTTGGCCGCTGGCTAACCCTTTAGTCGCGCGGTTAGCGATGTCTCCCGCGGCGCAGGAGATACGGGTTCGCGTCCCGGCCGCGACAGTTCCTGTGGTTGCCCCCCGAATTCGCTACAATATACATATAAGAAGAACCCCGCTACAATGTAGCGGTTTGGTTATCCACCCGTCTAAATCTCCCTTCTCTTCATCCTGCCAGCTAACCGCCTTCCCCCTGCCCCTAAACCCCCCCCCACTCCAACTCCCTCCCCCCAAATGCTCAGAATCATCTGAAATGCCGAGAAAAGTGGTTTTTAGCCATTTTTAGAAAATGCATATTTTGCATATTTATGCATAATTATTTTAATTTTCTGGGATTTTTCCCTTACTCTCTGAGACAATACCTACCACCTCCAAAAAGAATAATGTGATGAAGAGGATGCCAAGCAGTGTCGCAGTGGTGACAATCATCATCATGAAGACCGGGGATGTGCACTCAGGGAAGACTCATATCACACCATTCACATACACAGCAGAAGAGAAAGGAGAAGACATCATTCAGAGAGAGAGAAAATACATGTAAGAGAAGAGAACAGTTTGCAACAGTCAACTATACCCTATAATCTCGTCGGCAGAACAGTGCTTGGTAAATTTATTAAGATAGAACATGACCCGCCATGAAGTACAGGTCATGAAGTATTCAATTTAAATGCAACGAATTGTAGGTTAAGGCAAAAAGATGAGTTTTAAATTTGGATTTAAAGGACTTAACAGACTGTGTTTGTCTGACAACAGCAGGCAGGGTTATTCCACAAGAACTTGGCCTGATAATAAACTTTGGGTACACACAGGAGCCCTGTATTTTGAGAGCGGGGAGCTCAGGATGGAATGTACGATTTAAGGAGATCAGACAGGTATGATGGGGCAAGCCCATTTAGGATTTTGTAAGTCAACAGAAGCACCTTGAAGTCTGATCTAACCAAATTTTCTAGTTTTAGTTTGGATTCAGCTGCAGCATTTTGAGTCATCCGAAGACTTTTAGTACTAGCATATGGCAGACCTGAAAACAGAACATTACAGTCATCAATTCTGGATGCAACAAATGCATATATTAGAGTCTCTGTGTCAGCCATGGACAGGAAAGACCAAATTATAGCTGTGTTACGTAAGGGATAAAAGCCGGTCATGGGGATTTCTTTAATGTGCTTAGCAAAGGAAAGACCGGAATCAAACATAACACCAACGTTTTTAGCTGCCACACTTTGTGAGGGTTGTTGATTGTTATTATTACTTGATTAAATTGGTGTCTGTGTCGAGCAGGGCCAACGTCCAGCATCTCAGTTTTATCCAAATTTAAAAGCAGAACATTTAGTGACATCCAATTTTTCACGGCAGCCAAGCGGGCTTCTAAATTAGTCATTTGAATATGCTCATCAGCCCTTATAGGCACATACAGCTGAGTGTCATCAGCAGAGCAATTGCAGTTTATCCCATGACTGTGTATAATTTGGCCAAGAGGTGAAATACAAAGAGAGAATATTAGAGGGCCAAGAACCGAGCCCTGAGGTGCACCATATTTAACGTCAGTATATTTTAATGTAATATTACTATAGCAGCCACAATCTGTTATTCCAGATAAGCAGAACTTAAGCCAAGAGAGAGCTAAGCCAGAGAAACCAAAATTAAGATTCATTCTGTCCAATAATATATAATATAAAGTAGTCAGTGTTATCAAAGGCTGCATTGAGGTCCAGTATTAGAAGCACAGAGGGGGAATCAGAGTCTATAGTTGGTAGAAGATCATTCACCACTCTGGCCAGACAAGTTTCAGTGGAGTGACAGTCCCTGAAAGCCGATTGAAAAGGGCCATATAGATTGTTTTCTTCTATATATGGGTCAAAAGTTGTTGTTACACAACTCTCTCTAGAAACGAATGGAAGATTAGAGACTAGCCAATAGTTATTTACTGACCCTGGATGGAGGTGTGGTTTCTTAAGTAGCGGTTTGACCATAGCTGTCTTAAAACTGCCAGATACAGTGCCAGAAGTAAGTTATAAATTAAAAATGTCTAGCATTGAAGGTCCCAGGAAAGGGAGATGTCTTTAAAAATATTTTCTGGTAAAGGGTCAAGTAGGCAAGTAGTTGGTTTAGAAGCTGGCACAAGGTTAGTCAAAGTATCAAGATAGTCTCAAAAGCTATAATAACAGGGACTATCAGTGATTCGATTCATTGTATTGATATGAATTTGGTAAATCAGGATCGGATCTGCAGGAGTAGCTGGAGCTCAAGAACTAATTTTCTTTATGATCTCATCAACCTTACTGCAGAAAAAAGTCAAGAAACTCATGGGCTGTGAATGGTGAGCAGCTAATAGATGGCTGCTTTTTAATAAATTTAGCTGCAGTATCAAAGAGAAATCTGGGATTATGTTTATTAATGTTGATTAAGCAAGAGTGATACAGTTCTTTCGCAGCAGATAAAGCACACTTGTATTTCAATAAACACTCTTGCCAAGATAGGTAAAAAACAGGATTTTCACCATTTACATTCCAGTCTCCTACAGGCCCTGTTAAGAGCACATCTTGTCATTGAACCAGGGTGCAGGCCTCTACCAGAGCTAGGTGACTGAACACATGCAGCTGAACACACATTCATACTCACTAGGTTCTCGCCAGCACCCACTGCATGAATCACGTTTCCGCAGCTATGGAAGGAAGTCAGGCCAATAGACAAGTGGCAGAGGAAGTTTTGGTAATGCTGGGATCACACTACATGATTTCAGTCTGATTTTGTCATGGTTTTGTCGTTGCTGAAAATTTCCAGCATTGGGCCCCAATTACAAATGTTAGGAATGATGAACGGGTGTCTTTACCCCATGTAAAGACAGGGTAAAGGTTCCAAGTTGTGGAATTTATGCTTTTTTTAGTCTAACCCCAACCCTTTTTTTCAAGAGTGGGACCATAACAATAAAAGTATATATCTATACCATTGCTCAAAGGAACGTGTGTACCCATTAATAATTCACAGGCAGAGAAATACAGGTTGTCACTTTCCAGATTTTTTTTCCTTTTTCATTTCCCCACAGTGCAAAGACACAAGATGCTTGATGCTGCAAGGGAGGGTAGCTGTAACCGGTTTCACTCTCTTTTCTCTCATTTCTTTATTTTCTCTCCTTCCTACCTCTTTTATTCCAGTAGCCCATCTGACCCAACCATTCGTCAGTATCCCCAGACAGAGTTGGTGGCAGACAAGGGTCATTAGTAACTGTCTGAACGCCCATCCCAAACAGCGCCCGCAGTGAGAAAAACTCCTAGTAGTGGACCAAAGCACCTATCATATTGGATCTCCAGCAAGTTGATGATATCCCGGCATTACTTTTGACAAGTGTGCGCTCAATGTCCCTTAAGCCCTGGTCATGTCAAGGACCTGAAAATCCTGGACACCTTGTCTCAAGCACTCTTCTGGTCAGTCCTCGAAGGCCTGCTGTGGGACTGTGTAAGAGAGGCAGGGAGCTGTAGAAAGGAGGGCATCACCATGCTCTTAGCAGCTTTTTGTCTCTGCACTTTTACACACATGGGAATGGCATAAAGCAAATAACAAGAAGCTTTGTGAGAGATAATCAGACAGAAAGGATTTGGAAGGTCATGATACAAAGATAGGGCAGTACTTTCAGCAGGAGATGAAATCCCCTCTTCTTGGCTGTCAGATTTACCACAGATGAGGCCTGAGATTTTGGTTCTTAAAATTAGATTCATCTATTTTTTTTCTCCATCAACTTTTCAGATAAGGGGCAATTATAAATAAATAGTAAATCATGACCACTGCTGAGTTAACAATTTCCAAGTCCGCTGTCCACAAAGGCACCCCTCACTGGCTGTAAGCAGTACAACACAAACTATTTTAAAGCACCGGTGTGTACAGTTTAGTAGGATGTCTGGTTCCAAAGCTCCTTCTTATGCATCAGCTGACGCACATATTGATAAAAGGTTAATTGGGAGCAGGTGCACTTGGTCAACCAGCTGAGCCACTCTTGGCTCTCTTTGCCTTCTGACCAATGCTCAAATCAGCACCCTACATGACAGCACAGACTCATTTAATTAATTTCTGGCCGGTTACTTAAAATTAGCTACAGATAGCAGCGGATACCTAATCTAGCAAGTAGCGCTGGGTGGGGGGCTGTCTGGAACTACCTCACTCAGTGGGTACTCACCACTGCTTCATTTGTGCCGCATCTGAATAAAACAGCTTTTGGACCACCTGCTTTCAGACCCCTTTTCGCAAGGATCCAACACCTCTTGTGGCAGGCAGAGTTGACTTTTGCATGCTATGTTTGATTGATTAAAAACACCAGTTGCTGAGTTTTTTTTCTATTTCCTCCTCTTCGTAACATTTAATTGACTCTATGAAAACAGGTGATGAACTTACAGTATTGGTAGCATATCACACATCTGTGAACTAATACCTCCTATCAAAGTGAATGTGCAGCTGCCAAAACGAAATTTGAATTGTTGACTCTGAATTTTTATTTTTGTCTGAATATGTATAATTTTGCATATAAATTCTACTCACTTTGATTAATGGGGGATTAGTGTTAAATTGGGATTTTTCTCCTCATGGTGTATAAAACAAACAGCTTACCTTGGCTGTTGTGTTGCATGGTTGTATTGAGGGGATTTGAAGGCTACATTAAAGGTTGGCAAGAAAACATATTTCAACTGGCCTTATAGACAACCTAGTCACATATTGATATCAAAAATACACTTACATCATGATACTATAACACCAGTATGGTGTCTAGTGTCTTTACTGCATGGATGTAATGATAATGATCCCTCTCTTCATAATTTACAAAGTAAGCACTGGTACTCACCCAACACATATGCATTTATGCTGCTGCAGACTCTTCTAATAGGCATGATATCACACCAGTTTCACAATTTGGTGCAGACCTCAATTACTTTTAAGATAGATAGATTAGATAGATAGATAGATAGATAGATAGATAGATAGATAGATAGATAGATAGATAGATAGATAGATAGATAGATAGATAGATAGATAGATAGATAGATAGATAGATAGATAGATAGATAGATAGATAGATAGATAGATAGATAGATAGATAGATATGAGTGGAAACATACATGGCTCCCCGCCAATGCTGCCAATAAAGATGATTCTGATTCAAACTGATTTCTATGATGGATGCGAGGTTCCAATTTAAACCTAACCTGCTACTGATTAGTAATTCCATGCTACAAATTGTAATTGAGTGTGAACGACTGGAACAGTATCCACATTTTGTAATGCTTTTTCTCTAAAACCCAAAAGAGATACCGAAGAACACAGAGATAATTTGCATGCAACTGGTATAGTGTAATTGTCAACCTCAGCAATCCTCCTCTCAAATTTGCAGAGTCAAATTAGTGGTCGTGCAAGATACGCCATCCCACAGTCTTAATCCCTTTTAACCTTCAAGTAGGTTTCAGCAAACTCCATCAAGTAATCACCTTTTTAAGGTATCACTTGACTCTTATCAGTTATTACAGTGACTTCAAACGATCACACTTCCATATATCATAATCTCTTTAATCTCATTAAATGTAGTCTTATTACTTCCAAAGACAGTAATACGGTTCTCACACATACCTTCTTGAAGTGCTGACTTCACTCAATAGAGATAAAAACATACTTGCAAAATACTTGAGTTACATTGAAGTTAACCAGAACCGAGTGAACCGTTGACGTGAGACACTGTAATGTACAATTACACAAAAAACAGCAAGAGTTTATACTGAGCGGAACCTTGACTCAAGTGTAAACAGAAGATTTCCTGCTCTTCTGTCTGGGCTAGAGGTTTTGGTTTCTGTCACATTACCTGTCATTTTAACAGAGCCCAAAGTCTCAACATGTGAAAGAACATTGTGGTGTGTAGAAAGCACAGCTCCCTTACCTCTCCCAAGCCCTTCCCTTGTCTTCCACTGTCTGCATTCATCTTGTGCGGAAGTTAGAGCATCAAAAACAGAAAGAGGAAGAAGAGTACAGTGTGTGTGTGTGTGTGTGTGTGTGTGTGTGTGTGTGTGTGTGTGTGAGAGAGAGATATCTTTATATGTCTTTGAAACCATCCATTTCCTGGAGTCACATGTCTATAGGGCAAGACCTTGGTGTTATGAAACACTATCAGAGTAGGTGCATTTCTGCAGGGTCTCCTTGTTCTTTATAATTGCTTTCACTGCCATGCGCCCCCACTAGCTCCCAGTATGCTGAACAGGACATGTCCTGCTATGGTCTCAAGCAAGGGACCGACCAAATTAAACAGCCATGCCTCCCTCTCCACGGGCCCATCTCTCAGGATACCTCACCAACAGATGTCCAGGAATTGTTCCATGCTATTGCTATTGTCATTGAAATTCTTTGTCTGTCAATTTGTCTTGCCTTGCCATAAAATATCTGGTGTTTTTTATTTTTTGGATTTCCCCCCCGCAGACTACCACATACCTCCTCTGATACATGTGGAGTCACCAGCCGCTTCTTTTCACCTGTCAGTGAGGAGTTTCACCAGGGGGACGCAGCACGTGGGAGGATCACGCTAATCCCCCCACCTCCTCCCCCCCGAACAGGCGCCCCGACTGACCAGAGGAGGCGCTAGCGCAGCAACCAGGTCACATACCCACATCCGGCTTCCCTCCTGCAGACACGGCCAGTTGTGTCTGTAGAGACACCCGACCAAGCCGGAGGTAACACCGGGATTAGAACTGTAGATCCCTGTGTTGGTAGGCAATGGAATAGCCCGCTACGCTACCTGGATGCCCCAATATCTAGTATAGTTAAAGATTACTGCACTGTGTGAAAATTCACTAGACAGACTGATTACAGCATATTGTAAATTCTAACATATAAGTGCATAGTGGTGATAATATGCCCTCTCTTTGGAAGATTTACTGCATGATGTTATCTTTACATCGACACACTGTAAAGCCATCATAGATGGGAAAAAAAGCATGTCAGCTCGTAAAAATAGACTACAAAACATGCACCAGTATGAAAGGAAAAACCTGAATGCTTGACCCCTACAGTGAGGGGTCTGGGGGCTCTGTTATGCTGTAGGAGGCATTTTCCTAGCATAGTTTGGGTCCACTTGTCCCCTTATAGGGAAGGCTCCCTGCAAATCAATAAAAAGTTATTCTGAGTGATCACCTTTTATCCTATGATGAAACATTTCGATCCTGATGGGAGTGGTCTCTTCCAAGATGACAATATCCCCATCCACAGGCCACGAGGGGTCACTGAATGGTTTGATGAGTATGAAAATGATGTAAATCATATGCTATGGCCTTCAGTCACCAGATCTCTACTCAACTGAACATTTATGGGAGATTTCATTTTATTTATTTTTTGTCTTCCCCCCCCCCTTTTTCTACCCAATTGAACTTGGCCAATTACCCCACTCTTCCGAGCCATCCCAGTCACTGCTCCAGTGCAGACTACCACATGTCTCTTTCAATACATGTGGAGTCGCCAGCCGCTTTTCACTTGACAGTGAGTAGTTTCGCCAGGGGGACATAGTGAGTGTGAGGATCACGCTATTCCCCTCAGTTCCCCTCCTCCCTGAACAGGTGCCCCGACCAACCAGAGGAGACGCTAGTGCAGCGACCAGGACACATACCCACATCCGGCTTCCCACTGGCAGACACGGCCAATTGTGTCTGTAGGGACGCCCGACTAAGCCGGAGGCAACACGGGGAGTACAGTCATCAGTTAGCAGGGTGAACAACAGGGGGCTCAGGACGCAGCCCTGGGGTGAACCTGTGCACACTAAGATGGAATTTGATGTGTGGCTGCCTACCCTGACATTCTGCTGCCTCCGCGTCAGGAAGTCGAGGAACTAATTGCATGTGCCAGTGTCCATGTCCAGGAACCTCAGCTTCTCCGCCAGTTGTTGTGGTACGATGGTGTTAAATGCCGAGCTGAAATTGATGAAGAGGATCCTGGTGTAGATGTTCTTCCCTTCCAGGTGTAAAGAAGTGAGGTGGAGTGCTCCCCGCATTGTCTTGCTCCCCCCCCATCTACCCTCTAACACCCTCCCCCTATCAGTGCTGGTTACTCATTGACAGACACCAGCTGTCAACATTGAACTGATATTGCACTTTAATGGACAGTGTTGCACTTGAATGGGCTGTGTTGTTAACTTTGTGCTTTTTAATTTTGTTCTCTTTGTTTTTATATGTTTTTAGTTGTATTGTTTTTAGCGAAGGGCGGCAAGGTCATGCAGGTCAGGTGAATTGGCCATGCTAAAAATTGTCCCTAAGTGTGAATGTGTGTGTGTCGGCCCTGTGATGCTCTGGCAGCCTGTCCAGGGGTTCTCCCCGCCTGCTGCCCAATGACTGCTGGATAGGCTCCAGCATCCCAACTGGCTAACATAGGGGGAGAATAATACTGATTATGAATGATCCCCAAAAGGGTACAACACCTTCAAACTACCGGCCAATACCTGCGTCTCTACAACACGGAAGATCCTATCAAGCCTCATAGCAGTTAAGCTGAATAGGCACATGACATAATTTTGGTTTTTCTGGTTTAGCTCGACTCTTGGCTTAAGAGCTACTTAAATGGAAGAACACATTGTGGCTGCTATAATAATATTACATTGTGGCAGGATGAGGAAAAACACAGCAGACGAAGGCGAGTTTGATGTTTATTCCTCAACTCCAAAAACCAACTGCAGCAGGAACAACCCTGCACCGGCGAGCCCGGGAACCTAAACCACGCCCCCAGCTCACAGTCCTGCTGGGTGAGAGGCATAGCCCCTAGTGTCCGCCACAACATAAAAATTATCTCACGTTAAATATGGTGTACCTCAGGGCTCAGTTCTTAGCCCTTTACATTCCTTTTTATATTTCACCTCTTGGCCAAATTATACAAAGTTAGGGAATACATTTCCATTGTTATGCTGATGATATTCAGCTGCATGTGCCTATAAGGGCTGATGACCATACTCAAATTAATAATTTACAGGCCCGCTTGGCTGCTGTGAAAAATTGGATGTCACTAAATTGTCTGCTTTTAAATTTGGATAAAATTGACGTGCTGGTCATTGGCCCTGCTAGACACTGACACCAATTTGATCAAGTAACAATAACAATCAACAACTCTGTGACTTTACAAAGTGTTGGCAGTAAAAAATCTTGGTGTTACATTTGATCCCAGCATTTCGTTTGATAAGCACATTAAATAAATAACCGAGACTGCCTTTTTTCACTTACATAACAAGGCTAAAATTATGTCTTTCCTGTCCATGGCTGTCGCAGACTCTAATACATGCGTTTGTGTCATCCAGACTTGATTTCTGTAATGTTCTGTTTTCAGGTCTGCCTCATGCTAGTACTAAAAGTCTTCGGATGGTTCAGAATGCTGCAGCTAGAATCCTAACTAAAAATAGGAATTTTGACCATATTACACCAAGACTGCCTCCCTTCATTGGCTTCCTGTCCATCTTAGATCAGACTTCAAGGTGCTTCTGTTGACTTGTAAAATCCTAAATGGGCTTGCCCCATCTTACCTGTCTGATCTCCTTAACTGTACATTTCATCTTGAGCTCTTCGCTCTCAAAATACAGGGCTCCTGTGTTTACCCAAAGTTAAAAAGAAGTCAGGCAGGGCCTTTTCCTATTGGGCCCTGTTCTTGTGGAATAATCTCCCTGCTGCCATCAGACAATCGGAGTATGTTGAGTCCTTTAAATCCAAACTCAAAACTCATATTTTTGCCTTAGCCTTCAATTAGTTGCCTTTAAGTTGATTCCTTCACAACCTGTACTGCATGGCAGGTCGGTTTCTGTCTCAATGAACTTACCAAGCACTGTTCTGCTGATGAGATTATAGCGTATAGATTATTGACTATTGCAGACTGTTCTCTTCTCTCACATGTGTTTTCTCTCTCTCTGAATGATCTCCTTTCTCTTGTGTGTGTGAATGGTGTGATGTGAGGCTCCCTTGTGTGCACGTGCAGTATGTCCTCCTCACAGGCATCCATGGTGACGGTGGTCGCCACGTGGACACTGCGTGGCATCTCCCTCATCACATTTTCTTTTTACATATTGTGGCGAACGTAGAAGCAACGACAAAGGTAACTTTGCAGCCCTTTTATTGAACTCACACAGAAACAAGAACTTACCGAAATGTGACACAATACATGGCGGTCATCAACTCGAACAACAAAGTTGTTCAGAGTTTCAGTTACAAGGTTACATAACACAACAGAATGACAACTGCAATTACACCACAACAAATAGTAATCACATAAACACATAAAACCACATAAAACACTTACAAAACATTTAATAACTACTGACAATCTGCACGAAGTGCCTGATGGGTAAAACAGGACAATTGGCACAATTCTGACGTGGTAGCAACTTCGCTACATTACCCCCTCCAGCGTGTCGCCTGTCCTCAGCCGACAACAAAGTCCCTATAGCGAAGGGGAAGCCATCTCCGCCGCTGCGGGGGCACGGGTCCCTGTTCCCCACTGTCTGTCCGGTTGGTAGGGCCTTTGGGTGTAGGAGGGACCGTCCCGGGTGGGCTAAACTGATCTACAGGTTCTTCAGCCAAGGGGCGGTAAGGTGCCAAATGGTCCCGGTGCAGAACTACCACCCGCCCCCGGACACACAGTTTCACCCGGTACACAACATCCGAAAGCTGCTCCAACACCTCACAGGGCCCCACCCACTGGCTGGCGAGCTTGGGGGAGACTCCTCTCTTCCGGGTTGGGTTGAAGACCCACACCTTTGCTCCTGGGGTGAAGGAGCGGCCCTGACAATGAGTGTCATATGCCCGCTTTTGTTTTGCACCTGCCTGTTCCTGATGCTGCCGAGCAAACTCATGTGCCTCGGCCAGACGTTGTTGGAGGTCCTGCAGGTACTCGAAACCGGGTATCTTGGGAAGGTCAGTACCCAGGGGCGTGCCAAAGGCCAAGTCCACAGGGGTCCGCAGTTCTCTCCCGAACATGAGCGCGGCCGGTGTACACCCAGTACTTTCTTGTACTGCCGACCGGTACGCCCACAGGACCAGGGGTAGATGACAGTCCCAGTCTCGCTGGTGCCGTGAGGTGACAATAGCAAGTTATGTGGTGAGCGTTCGATTGAACCTCTCCACCAGTCCGTCGCTCTGGGGGTGGAGGGGCGTTGTCCTGGTCTTCTTCACCCCCATGCGTTGACACACCTCAGCAAATACCTGTGCCTCGAAGTTCCGCCCCTGATCGCTGTGTATTTCTTCGGGCGCACCGAACCGACAGAACATCTCACACACCAGCCGCTCGGCTGTAGTGGCAGCGCTCTGGTCTGGGACCACATACGCCTCAGGCCATTTGGTAAAGTAGTCCATGGCCACAAGGACGTACCGGTTTCTGTTGTCTGTGGTGGGCAATGGGCCAAGAACGTCCACACCGACCCGTTCCATGGGGGCCCCCACCTGATATTGTTGTAGAGGGGCATGGGAGCATCTGGTTGGTCGTTTCTTGGCAGTGCAGGCATCACAACAGTGCACAAAAAGTTCAGTGTCATGCCTGCATCCGGCCCAGTAGAACCGTTGGCGCAGTTTGTTCAGCGTCTTTGCCACCCCATAGTGACCTGCACCCACCGAGCCATGGGCTGCCCGTAGCACTCGTTGGCGCCAGTCCTTGGGCACCAGTAACTGCCACACACTTCTTCCCCGGCCCGGCGCTTGCCAGACCCGGTACAACAGTCCATCACGCCGGGCCAAGGTGGCCCACTGGGAAAAGTAGGCCTTGGTCTCCACCGACATGGCAGAGACAGCTTGCCAGTGGGGGCGTGCCTTGGCGTCGACCCACTGTCCCACCCTGGCCAGGGTGGGATCACTATCCTGTGCTGTTTGCCACTCCTGCTTGTCCATTGCCATCAGCCACGCCTCCTCTGGCTCAACCTGCCGCGTGGTGGACACTTGGAGGATTGCTCTGTCTCGCTCCTCTTGGCACTCACAATGTCTACAATCCTTGCAGGGACGACGGGAGAGGGCATCTGCATTGCTGTGCAGGCGCCCAGCTCGGTGCTGGGTCTCAAAGTCATAGCTCTGCAGCTCCTCAATCCACCTAGCCACCTGGCCTTCGGGCTCCTTAAAGCTGAGCAGCCAGATCAGGGCCGCATGATCCGTCCGCAGGAGAAAGGTCTGGCCATAGAGATAGGGGCGAAAATGATTGAACGCCGCGACCACCGCCAGGAGCTCGCGTCGTGTAACGCAATAATTGCGTTCAGGGCGGCTCAAGACACGACTGTAGTAAGCCACCACTCTCTCTCCCCCAGCAACTTCCTGAGACAGGACGGCCCCCAGCCCCACATTGCTGGCGTCTGTGTCCATGATGAAGCGGCACTTAGGATCAGGAAGGGCCAGGATGGGTGCAGTGATCAAGGCAGTGCGGAGCCGGGCAAAGGCGGCTGCACAGTTGTCGTCCCAGTGGAACTCCCGTCCCTTCTCGGTGAGACGGTGTAGGGGACTGGCAATGGAGGCAAAGTTGCGGACAAAACGTCGGTAGTAGGAGACGAGCCCTGTGACGCTGCGCACCTCGCTGACGTTTCGCGGAACTGACCATTTCTCAACCACCTCCACCTTAGTAGGATCAGGGGCCACGCCCTCTGCCCCCACCACATGGCCCAAAAACTTGGTCTCACGTCGAAGGAGGTTGCATTTCTTGGGGTGCAGGCGCAGGCCCGCCCCCCGAATGGCTTGGAAGACCTGACGGAGGTTCTCTAGGGCCAGCTCGAAGTCAGCGGCATGAACCAGAAGGTCATCAAGGTAAACCACGCACCAGTTGCGGGGAATGTGAGCCAGCACCCTCTCCATTAGTCTCTCGAACGTGGCGGGGGCATTGCAGAGACCAAAGGGCATCACACGAAACTGCCAGAGTCCCTGACCGATGGTGAAGGCCGTCTTGGGTCTGGCTTCTGGTGCCAGCTCCACCTGCCAGTAACTGCTCCATAGGTCAAGTGAGCTGAACCACTGTGACCCTGCGATGTGGTCCAGAGTGTCGTCAATGCGGGGCAAGGGGTAGGAGTCCTTGCGAGTTGCATTGTTCAGCCGACGAAAGTCCACACAGAACCTCCAGGTGTCATCTTTCTCTTTGACCAGGATGGCAGGGGCGGCCCAAGGGCTGTTGGATGGCTCTATCACCCCGGCCGCAGCCATCTCTAGAATCATCCGCTCTGCAGCTTCACGCTTGGCAAGCGCTAACCGGTAGGGTCGCAGTCTAATGGGTGGGGTTGTACCAGTGTCGATTGTGTGCTGCACCAGGTTGGTCTGGGTGCACTCCTCTTCACGTGCAGCGAAAATCTCAGCGAACTGTAGGAGCAGGGCTTTCAGCTGTTGACTCTGCTGAGGGTCCAGCCCTTAACTGCTCCGCTGATACAGATCCTGGATGGCGGCAACAGTGTCCGGCGAAGGTGTCTGAGGAATGGTAGCCTCAATGAGGGTCGTCGTCATTGTTTGTGGGCTGGGCAGTGTCGTCATCCCCTCAGTTGGCAGTGGAGGTGGGGGCGGCGGCGGCGGCATGGTGACAGGTGGAGTTGGCTGGATGTGGATACTTCCCACCTTCCTCTCTGGACGGCACCGGAGGGCCAAGGTCTCTGTGCCAAGGTGAATGGCATTCCTCGACACATCGACCAGAGCCCCCCAGCGAGTCAGCAAATCTAGCCCGATGATGCAAGGGTCTTGTATTCCAGCCAACCAAAACTCGTGGGTGGCTGCAACTTTCCCTGCCCACACCTGCAGTGCTCTCTACCCCAGCATGCTGGTTAGTTCCCCAGTCACAGTTCTGATTTTACAGGTGGTGGGCCTCCACTCTGTCTCTGGCAGCACCCCTGGACGCACAATGGAGATGGTGGACCCTGTGTCCACAAGGGCCCAGCAGCGGTGTCCACCAATGGAGCAACAAAGATAGAGACCGTGTGCGTGGCCCACTCTGCCGATCTGGGAAGAGTTCTTAATGGGGGATATGGTCGGTTGGCTGGGTTGCAGTCTCCCCGCGGTGCCACCCCATTCTAGTTTTCCGACTGGGGAGTGCTACGGCGTCGTGGTGCAGGGGCAGAGCAGTCACGGGCCTTGTGCCCCGCTTCTCCACAACGGTAGCATGGATCACGAGGCGACCAAGGTCTGAAGGGTGGTTGGCGTCGTCCTGGTTGCTTTCGGCGTGGTGACGGACAAGCCTGGCAGACGACCCCTCTTTCGACATCTCCTTCATCTGCGTGGACCTCAGCCTGACGCACTCGGGGTCTTGGTTGGTTGTGTGGGGCCATCACAGCCTCCACCCTCTCTGCCTCTTCCAATGCAGTCTTGAAGGCTGTAGGTGCCGTGATGCGGAGGTGCTCCTTCAACCTCTCTGGGGTGAGCCCCTGGATGAAGGCACTCAGGGCTAACTCGTCACGAGCTGCGGGATCAAAGGTGGGGTAGCCACGATGTGCAAAGAAGTGCACGTCTGCTGCATAGGTTCCCAGGGTCTCGCCCTCTTGGCGGCGCCGGCGGGCCAGTCGGTCTCGCATGCTGTCAGTAGAGACCCGTTGACCAAAGCGTCGGTCTAAAGCAGCGGCCAGTGTCTCGTAATCCTGCTGTTCTGACGGCATAAGGTCGAGCAATACCCGCAGCGCATTACCTTCGAGCACCAGGGCAACATGAGCAGCAGTGTCTTGGGTGCTCCACTGGTTGTGACTTGCTACCAGTTTCACTTGAGCTAGGTATGGCTCCAGGGCTGTGATGCCCGCATACCGTGGGAGCTTGAAGATGCTTGGGGATGGCAGCATCACATTAGCAGGGGGTGCTGGAGTTGTAGTGACGTTGGTCAGCGAAGTGGTGACGGTGACCGGTGACGTAATGGTGGCGGCTGGCGGCGGCATGGCGGCTGTTGATAGTGGATGGGCCGTGGCCGGAACCCGCAATGAGACGGCGGTGGAGACAACGGCGGCCGGCGATGACATGGCGTCGGCTGGCGATGGCATGGTGGCGGCTGGCGGCGGCATGGCGGCTGTTGATAGTGGATGGGTGGCGGCCGGCGCCGGCATTGAGACGGCGGTGGAGACAACGGCGGCCGGCGATGACATGGCGTCGGCCGGCGGCGGCATGACGGCTGTTGAAATCAGAGTAGGCCGCGACTTCTCGGCGCATTTGCCGCCTCCGAATCGCTGAACCGGCCGGCCGTGTCGGGTCCTGAGGGACTGGGGGCGCTGGCTCCGTCCGCCCTTCCTCCGCGGGACCGCTTCTTCCGAGCGGCGATGCTCTCTCCCCGGGAAAGCTCTTTTTCCAGACACTCGATGAAGTCCTCAATCTGCCGGAGTTCTACATCGAAGCTCCTTCTTGACGTTGCCATCCTCGATTTGTGGGTATTGGCTGCATTCCCACTTCTGACAC
Organism: Lampris incognitus; assembly: GCF_029633865.1. Taxonomy (NCBI): domain Eukaryota; kingdom Metazoa; phylum Chordata; class Actinopteri; order Lampriformes; family Lampridae; genus Lampris; species Lampris incognitus. The sequence goes on along the minus strand of NC_079217.1, from coordinate 29,922,223 downwards.
CAGTGTGGTGAGCGTAGAAGCAACGACAAAGGTAACTTTGTAGCCCCTTTATTGAACTCACATAGAAACAAGCACTTATCGAAATGTGACACAATATATGGGAGTCATCAACTCGAACAACAACGTTGTTCAGGGTTTCAGTTACAAGGTTACACAACACAACAGAATGACAACTGCAATTACACCACAACAAATAGTAATCACATAAACACATAAAACCACATAAAACACTTACAAAACATTTAATAACTACTGACAATCTGCACGCAGTGCCTGATGGGTAAAACAGGACAATTGGCACAATTCTGACGTGGTAGCAACTTCGCTACAATATCTTATAAATCCATATAATTGTGTTATCTTGTTTTAATGTTATATCCTTTGTAACGAGCTGTGGTTACGTGTTAGCTGCGTTAGCTTAGTACTAGCTAGGCTGCACTAGGATAGCTTAGCATAGAGTAATTCAAACGAAGTCAATAGTATGATTTCGCACTTGTCACTTTAATTGCCTATACTTGCCACCATACAATGCCTGGTTACGACGGCACTATGATCTTTCAACACATAGATTGATACACAGTTGTACACGAACCGAGCTGTTACTAAGGAGACAAGTTACTGTTGTACAATAGACGGGTAGACTGGTAGTGACGCTAGCGCCAGTGATAGTCACAGTATATACATGACCCAGTGACCAAATATGGTACTACAACCAAAATACTGTAACGTACACGAATAAGTAGACACAAAAAAAGTAGACACATTAGCCCTTGGCTAACGGGTCGGACCCTTTAGTCGATTGGTTAACGTTGTCGCTCGCGGTGCGGGAAATCCGGGTTCGCGTCCCGGCTGTGACGGTCCGGCCGGGCTGTCCCTCGAATTCGCTACATTGATGTCAGAAGTGGGATGCGCGCGGATGCGCTTCCCAAAGAAGTGGGGTAGTGTAACGTACATGAATAAGTACACACGTTAGCCCTTGGTTAACGGGTCGGACCCTTTAGTCGACTGGTTAACGTTGTCTCTCGCGGTGCATGAGACACGGGTTCGCATCCCGGCCGTGGTGGTTCCCGGGCTGCACCCCTGAATTCATTGCATTGGTGTCAGAAGTGGGATGGTGAGACCGTGAGATCATGGGAAGCGCGTGCGTCCAGAGGCGTGAGGGTTCTGATATTCTGACGCGCGAGGACGCTGATATTCTGACGCGCGAGGACTCGCTTCCCGAAAGAGGGGGTAGTGTAACATACACGAATAAGTAAACACGGTAGCCCTTGGCTAACGGGTCGGACCCTTTAGTCGATCCGACTAAAGCCCCAGGTTCGCGTCCTGGCAGTGGCGATTCGAGGGGACGCGAACCCCGAGTTCAGGGAGGCAGCTCAGGAACAGTCACAGCCGGGACCCGAACCTCCCGCTCCGCGGTCGACAACGTTAACCAGTCGACTAAAGGATCTGACCCGTTAGCCAAGGGCTACCCAACCTATTCATCCGTGATCATTACAATACTGTCCCAAAACACAGTAGGTATATTTCTGACTGTTACACCTTCTGTCACTTGAAAATTAGCGTGTATAAGCGTTTTTGTGTTTTTTTAAACGTGGGTAAACCCGCTAAAATCCTTTCACAGTGCAGACCTGGGTCTTACTACTTTCACAGTGCAGACCCGGGTCTGACTGCCAGCAGAATATTTTGTTCCTCAATTGTACATAGCCAATTATCCCACTCTTACCCGGTTATATTATCGTTCAACCACTAGGTAAGGCACAGTGTTACTTGGTAAGGAAGTCAGAACACTCTAGCCGAGCGAAGAGTAAGATCATGCCCTGTATGGATCTGCCGGTTCCCAAAGTAAACATATTCCTAGTTTACCCATTACCTTGGTCTCACTATTTTATTCTTTGAGGTTATTACATCTGGCGACGAGGTAAACGGAATCCTGGAAAAACAAGGATATTCGGGGTTCCTGGACATTTTAGCAGCGAGTGAAGTTGGCTATCTAGTGCGTGGCTACCGCTACCTGAGACAGGACATAGCGATGGTGGGAACGGTCGCTGCTTTTGAGAGTGAGTTGCAGTCATGGGAGGAATATGTGGAAATCTTGGGACATTTTTTTATTGCTAATAAGATTACCGATGGAGCCATCAAAAAGTGCATTTTGCTCAGTTCCATGGATGCCCAAACTTGCAGTCTAATGAGAAATATCCTCAGTCCGGTGTTACCAGGGGGACAATCGTTCCAGGGCATTGTGGATTTACTGAAAGCGCATTTCAACCCCAGGCCATCGGAGATCGTGCAGCGGTTTAAATGTAATTCAAGGAACAGGCACGAGGATGAGTCACTTATGGACTATGTTGCGGTGTTGCCCAAGTTAGCTCAGGATTGCAATTACGGGGACAATCTGACGCAAATGCTAAGGGATAGGCTGGTCTGTGGAGTGAATGATGACCGCATCCAGCGTAGATTATTATCCGAGACTGAGTTTACCTTTGAGAAAGCATTGACCCTTGCTCGAGCCATTGAGACCACAAAGAAGGATGTCAGACAGTTGCAAGGGAAATGTGTAGACACTAGTGCTGATGGAGGCGGGAAGCAAGGGTCAGCCCAGATGAGTGTGCACAAAGTAAACATGCGTAGTTCCAGGGAAGAACAACAGCGGCCGTGTTATAGATGCAGGGGAAACCACATGGCAAGTGAGTGTCGCTTTGCAAATGAAAAGTGTCATAGTTGCGGAAAACAAGGGCACATAAGGAGGGCGTCTTGGACTACCTCCCCCCCAGAGTAACCCAAGTTCAAAGGGAAGGGGGGAACCAAAAAGGGAGTAAGGATGAGTCATGGAGCACATCACATCAGCGGACAAGCTGACACAGGGGAAGCAGAAGAAGAGGACCAAGTGTTCACAATGTTCAGTGTTTCGGAGAAAATACAAAAAGTGCCCCCATCACATTACAGCTGCAGTTGAATAAATCAAGGGTACATTTTGAGGTTGACACGGGGTGCAGTGTAACTTTAATGACAAGGTCAGAATACTCAAAGACATGGGTCAACAATGCAAAAGTTCCAGAATTAGAGAAATATTCCCCGAAGCTCAAAATTTACACAGGAGCCAGACTAGAGGTGTTAGGGGTTGCCAGGGTCACTATACAACACAGGGGTGTCACACAACAGCTTCCAGTCATTGTAGTCTCAGGCACAGGACCAAACCTGCTAGGCCGGGGCTGGATAAAAGACCTGAACATAGACTGGAGGGTGGCAGTAAATCAGGTCGGGGAAGGAAACCAGTTGACATTAAAGGAGGTGCTGGTGAGACACGAGGATATGTTCAAGGAGGAACTCGGTAAATTTAAGGGCCCCCCAGCTAAGATCCATGTCGACAAAGAGGCGACACCAAGATTTTTCAAACCAAGACCTGTGCCATATGCCATGAAACCGAGAGTTGAAGCAGAGTTAAACCGGCTATTAAAAGAGAAAATCATTGAGCCAGTCAAATATGCAGAATTTGCAGCGCCCATAGTGCCAGTACAGAAACCCGGCAACTCAATCCGAATATGTGGCGATTATAAACTGACGGTGAATAGAGTATCCAAGCTAGAGCAATACCCAATCCCAAAGACGGGGATCTCTTTGCAAATATGGCAGGAGGAAAGAAATTCACAAAGCTAGACATGATCCATGCATACTTACAAATTCCATTAGTTAAGGAAGCAAATAAGCTGGTGACCATAAACACATACAAGGGGCTGTTCACATACACACGCTTACCTTTCGGAGTGTCGTCTAGCCCAGCTATCTTCCAACGAACTATCGAATCAGTGCTTCAGGGGGTTTCAAACGTGGCAGTGTATTTAGATGATAGTCTCCTGACAGGCTGTAATGACCAACAACACCTGGAGAAATTGGCAGAAGTGCTGCGCAGACTGGATGCTGCAGGCCTGCATCTAAAGAGGACCAAATGCTCCTTCATGGGAACAAAGGCGGAATTCCTGGGTCACAGAGTGGATGCAACAGGACTCCACCCATGAAAAAACAAAGTAGAAGCAATCCAGGAAGCACCGGCACCAACTAATGTGACAGAGTTGAGGGCATACCTGGGACTGCTGAACTACTACAACAGGTTTCTGCCCAACTGGTCAATGGCGTTAGCACCATTCCACTCACTCCTGAGAAAAGACGCACACTGGGAGTGGGGAAAAGACCAGGAGGACACATTCGAATGGTCAAAGAAACTCATGCAGTCATCCAGGTTGCTAGTGCACTACGACAGAGAGAAAGAGCTCATCCTCTCATGTGATGCATCACCCTATGGGGTTGGGGCAGTGCTGTCTCACAAAATGGGAGATGGAACAGAGAGACCAATAGAGTTTATGTCCAGAACGCTCACACCGGCGGAAATAAATTATTCCCAATTGGACAAAGAGGGTTTAGCAGTAATGTTTGAGGTGCAGAAGTTCCACAAATAAATCTATGGTCGTAAGGTCACCATTTGCTCAGACCATAAACCACTGCTCTCCCTGTTCAGTGAAGTAAAGGCTGTTCCACACATGGTGTCACCACGAGTACAGAGGTGGGCAGTGACCTTGAGGGCATATGAATATGCCATTGTCTACAAGGCAGGGAAAGACCACGGCAACGCAGGCGCTTTAAGCCGACTGCCCCTCCAGCACACGCCTATCACACAGCGCCGGAGGACTGAGTGCTGATGTTTGAGGAAATAGACACAACACTGGTGACAGCCGAACAGGTAAAGGCACTGACAAGTAAAGATCCAGTACTAGCCAGAGTACATGAATATGTGGTAAGGGGGTGGCCACATCAAACAGAGGGGGACTTTGCACCATACAAGGTGAGAGGGGCTGAACTCAGCATTGAGGATGGGTGCATGCTGTGGGGAGTACGAGGGATTATTCCACAGCCAGCCAGACAAATAGTCTGAGAGCAGCTTCATCAAAGCCATCCTGGGGTCTCTCGGATGAAAGCCCTGGCACGGAGTTATATATGGTGGCCAAAGCTAGATACAGACATAGCTAACCTAGTTAAAAAAATGCAGCACATGTCTGGCATACAGAAAGGCACCAGCAGCCACTCCTCTCCACCCTTGGGAGTGTCCTGACAAGCCTTAAGCAATTCGGCACATTCTTAGCTTCCTCCGCCTCTCTGTCTTTCTGTCGCTAAGCTCTATCAAACTCAAGTTGCATCAATAACATTTTCTCCTGCATCTTCTCTTGCTGCAATAACAACTCTTTGTTGTTCAAACGTCAAATTACTACTCATGGGCAGAACAGCAGGTGACGTAGTTGACGTATGCGGAGGTGGACTAGCCTCACTCTTAATGACACCTGTCTCCTTAAACTTGTCAAGACAGAAAAGACCTAAGACTCTGTTTCAGAAACCAGTTATCTTAATCTCCAAGGCCTGCACAATTTGCATAAGCTGGTCTCTCGTACATTAACCCAGCAAGTCATCGGATGGCTGCTAGACAAACTCGTCCACTAGATTAGCCATAATAACCAAAATCCTGCGTATTGAGTAGCTTCGACAACAATATGTCTCACTCCTCCACCTGCTGAGACACACCAAACCAAAACGGAGGCAACCGTGCTAATCATGCCAAGTGCAGGGACAGAGATATCAAAGAGGAGTTTTCCCAAGCCCTAGATAACTCACCCTAGTCTTCATGCGGCTTTGTGGCGGGTATTTACACACTATATACCGCTGACTCGCTCAGAATAACCAGCGCGCTGGCAACTCTTAGAACCACGGCCGTGTTCCCAAGACAAGATACTCTGACCACTAGCACCACACAAAAATAACAAACTAAAATAACAAACAAACGCCCAATGTACCCCAACAAAGGGAATACGCCGTTTATGCCTGCATGGGGATAATCGAAGGCAACAGTTACAGGTAGCAACAAACTATCCCAAATCTCTAACCACTGCACAGGGAACAACCAACACTAACCCCTAGGTCTGATGTCCCAACAGGCAGCAGAGCAAAGCGTCCCCAGCCTGGGCAGATGGCTGGAAACAAACCATGGTCCTCTCTCCTACGCAGCACAAAAAACAAACAGGCGCAACAACTACACCCGCAAAATACCCAAAATTGACTTATCTCCCAACAGCGCGCAGCAAATGATATCACTAACAATATCATAACCACTGCCAAGCAGTGAAACGAACAAAACGTGCTAACAAACAAAAAGCAATACGTTACCACGGGCAGTAGGCTATAACGATGGCCTGATTCAAACCCAGATCCCAGACGAGCCCCCACTTGTTACAACCCCTGCTCAAGGGACGTAACAAAAGGAGACAAGTCGAGGGTTGCAATAATAATCAAAATATTTAATAATACAAATAAAAGATGAATACAGTTAAAAAAAACAATGTGCTGGTCAGAGAGAGGAAGTGGTGGCATCCGGAAGTCTCAGGAAGCATGCAGAACCCCTGGAAGCCTCCCTCGGAGCGCGGGAACAAAGCCATCAACACATATGCCCTACCAGTCATCAGATACCCCGCTGGGATAATAAACTGGCCAAAGGAGGCAATAAAGGCCAAATATATCAGGACATGGAAACTCCTCACAAGGCATGGAGGGTTCCACCCGAAGTCCAGCAGTCTGAGACTATGATAAGGAAAAAGATGGGGGCCGAGGGTTAGTGAGTGTCAGGGCCACTATCCAGGATGAAACAAGGAACATCCACGAGTACATCAGAAAGAGGGGCCCCCAGGATGAACTGCTGAGTGTGTACCTCAGGCAGCAGAAGACAGAGAGTGCGGAGGAAGAAGAACAGGAAATACCATGAAAGATCAAGCCCCTCCATGGGATGTACCATCATTAGATAGAAGACATAGCTGATAGAGAAATTCTACCAGTGGCTAGAAAAGGCTGGACTGAAAGACATTACAGAGGCTTTGATCATAGTCTCTGGTAGTGGTTACCCCCTTCAATGTACAGCACTTTGGGTGTCTAGAAAAGCGCTATATAAATGTAATGATTATTAATTATTACTACTACTATTATCATTATTATAGCAGCACAATAACAGGCACTCAGGACCAGATCAGTTGAGACAGGGGTCTACCACACCAGATACCACCCAAGATGCAGGTGCAAAGACACCCCTGAGACAGTCCAGCACTTGGTAGCAGGGTATAAAATGCTAGCTCGGAAAGCATACATTGAAAGGCATAACCAAGTGGCTGGGATAGTGTACAGGAACATCTGTACTGAATACAAACTGGAGGTCCCCAAGTCCAAATGGGAGACACTGCCAAAGGTGGTTGAGAATGGCAGAGCCAAGATCCTGTGGGACTTAAAGTTCCAGACTGACAATAAGGTGCTGGCTAATCAACCAGACATTGTAGTGGTCAACAAGGAACAAAAGACAGCGGTAGTGATCGATGTAGCAATTCCGAGCAACGGCAACATCAGAAAGAAGAGCATGAGAAGCTAGAGAAATATCAAGGGCTGAGGAAATAACTAGATCAGATGTGGAAGGTGAAATCCACAGTAGCCCCAGTGGTAATAGGATCACTAGGGGCTGTGACCCCCAGACTGGGAGAGCGGCTACAACAGATTCCAGGGACGACATCTGACGTGTCTGTCCCAAACAGTGTGGTCCTAGAAACAGCTAAGATACTGCACAGAACCCTCAAATTCCCAGACCCAGATAGATGCAGGAAGAAAAAAAGAATTCATAGCAGAACAAGCCTGGAAAAAAATTATATACGTATATAGAGATAAGCTTCTAGTTGTTGTACGTCGGAAAGGAACCAGTGCAGGGGTCCGGCAGGGTCAAGCCCGTAGGCACGTTTATTCTTATTCAGGGAAGGGAAATGCGGGATGTGTATGGTGCAACTAGAGTCCTGGATGTGGTGTGTGTAAAAGACTATGTGTTTGTGTGCAGGGCGAGTGTGGTGCGTGTGTGCAGGAATGTAAATGACGGGAGGGTGTTTGTGCGTGTGCGTGCTGGTGAAGCGCAAGTCCGGGAGTAGGGGTTCAGCGGGAGGCAGCGTGGGAGCACAAGGGAGGGGGCCGAGGAATACAAGGGACGCGAGGAAGACGGAGCCCGAGAAGTACCGGCACCGGGGTTCTGTGAGGACGGGGGGGGGAGAGAGACACAGAATTAGACTCAGGAATCACGACGAAACACAGCCAAAGAGTCTAGCGATCTACTGGGTAACTACCGTACTAGATGGCACAATCTGGCAACGACTGCACGTCAGCGTCCTCTCTTATAGCTGGCTGCAGATTGGCTTCAGGTGCGCTGATCACCGATGAGCCTCTGGTGCGTAGCTGCGCTCTCAACGAGCGCGCTGATTGAACCCAGCTGGTAGACTCAGGCGGAGACGCGCCTTGCGTCTGGACCACAACAGTACCCCCCCTCCTACGGGAGCCACCGGGCGACCGTCCAGGGGCATCAGGGTGTTCCAAGTAGAAGTCCAACAGGAGGGCGGGGTCGGCGATGTAAGACCGGGGCACCCAGCTCTGGTCTTCCGGACCGTAGCCCTCCCAGTCCACCAGGTACTGGAAGCCCCTCCCACGGCGGCGGACACGCAACAGCTTCCGGACCGGGTCGCCGTCCTGGAGTACACGGGGAGGAGGTGGGGCTGCGACAGGTGGGGCGAGGGCACTGACAGACACAGGCTTCCGCTTGGAAACATGAAATGTGCACGAAGAGAAGGAGGGAGAGACAAACGCACCGCAGTGGGGTTGACGATCCTCTCCACAGTGTAGGGTCCCACGTAGCGAGCGGCGAGCTTGCGAGAGGTCGTCGGGATGGTGAGGTCCTTGGCCAGGAGCCAGACACGCTGACCAGGCTGCTAGACCGGGGCTGGGACGCGACGCCGGTTAGAGGAGCGTTGGGACCGGTCGTTGGCTCGCAGCAGGGCAGCACGAGCAGACCTCCACATGCGGCGGCATCGGCGGAGATGATCCCTGGCTGACGGGACCGCCACCTCAGTCTCTTGCTGGGGAAACATGGGGGGCTGGTAGCCCAGTGAACATTCAAAAGGAGACATTCCAGTGGCAGAGCTAGTCATGGTTTTGTGAGCATACTCAACCCAGGCGAGGTGCTTGCTCCAGGTAGAGGGGCTGCTGGTGGTCACACATCTCAGGGCAGACTCCAGGCTCTAGTTGGTGCGCTCCGCCTGTCCGTTTGTCTGAGGGTGGTAACCAGAAGAGAGACTGACCGTGGCCCCAATTCCCCTACAGAAGGCCTGCCACACCTGGGAAGAGAACTGGGGACCCCGGTCAGAAACAATGTCCAGGGGAATGCCATGGAGACGGACCACGTGGACAACCAGCAGTTCGGCGGTCTCAGCAGAGGACGGGAGCCTGGGGAGCGCCACGAAATGGGCCGGCTTGGAAAAACGGTCGACAATGGTAAGTATGACTGTGTTACCCTGAGACACCGGGAGTCCAGTCACGAAGTCCAGGGAGATGTGCGACCAGGGGCGACTGGGGACCGGGAGGGGACGCAGGAGGGCGATGGGAGGTCTTACTCCGGGCGCAGGTGATACACGCCACCACAAACTCCCGAACGTCAGCCTCCATGGTAGGCCACCAGAAGCGCCGCCGGAGGAAGGACAGTGTCCTGGAAGCGCCAGGGTGGCAGGTGAAGCGGCCCCACTCGAGAACCCTGGAGCGGACAGGCACAAACAGACGGTTAGGGGGAACGTTACCAGGGCTGGGGTGAGTTTGCTAGGCGGTCCTGACCAGAGAGTCGATGGCCCAGGTGACGACGCCCACAACACGGGTCGGAGGCAGGATGGTGTCCAGGGCACCCTCCTGGGGGCCATCCTTCGTAGATGCCCCTGGGTGGAGCCGAGAGAGCGCATCTGTCTTGCTGAAGGCAGCCGCAAGGTCGTGATAAACCTCGGGCACATCGGAGAGGTCTGGAGGAGGAGGCTCAGCCTTAGGAGCCCCAGGAGGATAGGAGGCGGAGCGGAGACAGTTCGCGTGGCACGCAACACTCCACCCGACGATCCGAGCGGAGGACCAGGCGATGTTGGGGTCATGTCTCTGCAACCAAGGCCTCCCGAGAACCAGTGGTGAGGAGGGAGCAGTGAACACAAGGAGGCGGATTATCTCGACATGGTTGCCTGAGACAGTTAGCTTGAGAGGCTCAGTGGTGTGGGTGATGCGACAGAGAGCGAGTCCATCCGGCGAGCGGGTCTCAATAGGGGGTCTCCAGCGGGGTGAGACTGATGCCAGCCTGCCGAGCTAGGGCCCCGTCAATGAAACTCCCGTCGGCTCCAGAGTCGATAAAGGCGCCGATAGGCAGAGACTGCTGACCCCAGGCGAGAGACGCAGGGAATAAAGGAGAGGGGGAAGGCTTGTTCTGGGGCAGAGTCATGCAGCTTACCAGTAGCCCCTCCCCTAGTAAGCTCGGCCTTTTGGGCGTGTGGTACAGTCCCGAATGAAGTGTCCACCCTGCCCACAGTACAAAGAGAGCCGGCCTCGCATGCGCTGTTCGCGCTCAGCCCCGGTGAGGCGTGACCGAGCCACCTCCATGGGCTCCACCCCAGGCTCAGGTGGTCGTGGCGAGGGAGTGGGCGGAGCTGCTGGTGCTGGCGGGGGATCCCGGAGGGGTCGAGGTGACTGGGGGGTTCCCCAGGGAGGGGTGAGGGACTGGCGCTGAGCTCGAGCGCGTTCGTCTCGCCTGGAGGCGTTGGTCCATCTTCAGAGCCAGGCCGATTAACTCATTGCAGGTCGCCTGCCAGTCTCTAAAAAGTCCATCCTTGATCCCCTCGCTTAAGCCCCGCCTGTATCCACTCCGCAGGGCCTCGTCATTCCAACGGCACTCTGCGGCCAGGACTCGGAAATCGACGGTGTATTCGGCCACCGAACGAGAGCCCTGTTTGATGGTGTGGGGACGGGCGGTGGCGTCACAGCCACCAATGGAGTGATCGAACACACTCTTGAATTCCCTGAAAAAGGCTGCATAATCAGAAGATAGGGCGGGTTTCTGGTCTAGGGCAGCCGTGGCCCATCTGAGAGCCTTACCCGTAAGCAGGGACACGATAAAGGCGACCTTAGCGCCGTCTGAGGTGTAACGGCTGGGCTGGTGGCGGAATACCAGCTCGCACTGGACTAAGAAGCCACGGCAGAGCTCGAACTCACCCTCATAGGACTTCGGGGGGGTTAGCTTGGACTCTCTATGAGCGGGCCCGAGAACCGGAGCTGGGGCTAGAACTGGTCCTGGGGCAGGTTGATCCGCTTGAGGCGCGGGTTGCGGTGGGCTTACCGTCACGTCCAGGCGATCCAGCCGAGCGAGGACCTGAGCGAAGGCGGCGGTGAGACGGTTCTCCAGCGCCGTCATCCGTGTGTCTTGTTGTTGGACTGCTGCGTTGAGTCCTACGATGAGCGGAGGATCGCCAGATCCGCTGGGAGTAGCCGCCGGAGTTGTTGCTGGACCTGGTTCCATCGTGGCCAGATTGTACTGTGGTACGTCGGAAAGGAACCAGTGCAGGGGTCCGGCAGGGTCAAGCCCGTAGGCACGTTTATTCTTATTCAGGGAAGGGAAATGCGGGATGTGTACGGTGCAACTAGAGTCCTGGATGTGGGGTGTGTAAAAGACTGTTTGTGTGCAGAGCGAGTGTGGTGCGTGTGTGCAGGAATGTAAATGACAGGAGGGTGTTTGTGCGTGTGCGCTGGTGAAGCGCAAGTCCGGGAGTAGGGGTTCTGCGGGAGGCAGCGTGGGAGCACAAGGGAGGGGGCCGAGGAATACAAGGGACGCGAGGAAGACGGAGCCCGAGAGGTACCGGCACCGGGGTTCTGGGAGGACGGGGGGAGAGAGACACAGAATTAGACTCAGGAATCACGACATAGGAATTGCAGGAGGAAACACAGCCAAAGAGTCTAGCGATCTACCGGGTAACTACCGTACTAGATGGCACAATCTGGCAACGACTGACGTCAGCGTCCTCTCTTATAGCTGGCTGCAGATTGGCTTCAGGTGCGCTGATCACCGATGAGCCTCTGGTGCGTAGCTGCGCTCTCAACGAGCGCGCTGATTGAACCCAGCTGGTAGACTCAGGCGGAGACGCCTGGACCACAACACTAGTTCTACTAAAATATGGATTGATATTTGATCTGGCAGGGAATCTGGTCCAGCGAAATTAATAAAACACCACCACCACCATCACTTCTTCATGAATTCACTGTACATAAAACCTTTAACACAATGTGAGATGAAGAGAAACGTTATTATGGCATACTGTTGACAGCATATTGCAAAGGTTGTTTGCATTCTCACACATACGGGCATAGTGGTCACTCTGTAGCATGTCCTCTCTTTGGTTAAACTCAGGAAGATTTATTATATTAGGTTATTCTTATGTTTCCAGAGCACAAAATCAGTCAAAATATGTCAGCTCACATCAAACATGTACCCACATGTCCACATATTATAAATATGAATTGTACTACCACATTTCAATCTTAACTTGTGCCATTGGCTCTCTGGCTGCTATAGGCTTTACTGCCGGGGCATAGATCATATATGTGATAATCCACCTGGTAGACATTGTATTTGTGTACAATAGCCACAACATTGTACCGTCAGGCTCTGGATTTATCCATCTTTGTTAAAACCTTGTGTCAGTTATTCCATTCCTTGCAACACTGCCCGGCCATCTGGCTTGTTGATGTATCACTACAGTTAATTAGCATTGGAATGAGTAGCAGGAGAAAACTTGTCTTTTTTTTCATCAAAAGACATGCATGTTAGGGTTAATACTCCTATCTGTGCCCTTGAGCAAGGCAATGGAAAGAAGAACTGGAGTTAGTCCCTGGGTGCTGCAGCTGCCCATTACTCCTATACGATAGAATGGGTTAAATGCAGAGAACACATTCATTCTAACCTGTACAATGACAACATTAAGTGGCTTTCTCTCTTGTGTCTTATCCAATGTGAGCGTCTAAGGACAGGATTTTGTATTGCTGTAAACCCCCCTGAGGCAAATTTGTTAATTTGTGATATTGGGCTATACAAATAAAATTGACTTGACTTCAAAATTAGAATATATTTGGTGATTCTTTCTATCACATGTGGATCAATATACAGAAGTACCTCTGCAACTATCTGTTTACTACATCACTGAGACACCTATTAACCTTTGGTTTAACTAAATTGAATTAGCAAATAATTTTCTTGTGAAGACACCTGGAGCTAAATTTCCTGGAGTGGCTGTGCTGGAGTACTTGATGGATGTGTATCAGTTCTTATAAGTATCTGCACATCTGCTGAAGTGTCATCAAACACGCGCACGCACGCGCACACACACATTCAAATAAGGCACTATTACTTCAGTGGAAAGACAGACAAGCAGACTGGCAGAGACAGCGTAAGAGAGGTGAGGATCCCCTACGGACACCCTCCTAAATCTTCTCACCAGCCAATTTAAATAGCTGTGTATCCCGATGGGAGCTACAGTGCATTCTGGAGACAACAGCTTGCTGAATACCAAATGATGGCGGGAGGACGTGCTCTCCAACAAAGACCTCGACACGCTAGTGAAACCGCAGTGCATTTGCAGAGTCCCCTTTGTTGAAAGAATATTACTCTGTTTACATGAATGATTTTAGTGTAACAAGGATGCTTATCCACTGAAAAATACTCTGACATTAGCGATTAAAAAAAACACACACACAAAATTTTACACTATGACGTTAAGATTTTGTTTAAATCTGTTAATCTCTACAAAATCTATTTGTATTTTAAGTAATGAAGAACAGTTTAAAAAAAATCTACCCACGAGCCAAACATTTCAGAAACCTTTAAGGAAGCATCACCTTTTGCTGTTTGCCTGTTTACTAACCCTTGCTGAAAAAGTGGGCACACAATGTTCCCAGATGGAACTTTTAAAACACAACTATTGTGCAAATTTCCAAATTACATTTAGTTCACTGGTTTAAACTACAACACTTTTAGACTTTCTGGCATCAAAATTCCATAACCAGCGAGCGCTTTCACTACTGAGCTGTGATTTGTCGAAGCAGCTGTCTGTCAACGGTAGACGACGCCTCCTCTGGAGCGAACCAAAGACAGTATCAGCGACAGAACGTTATCTCAATATTGTGTCGCAATTATCCAGTATATTTTTGTCCCTAGTGGGACACTTAACGTGCTGTCTGTATTTTGGCAGTTCGTGACTGAGGTTCGCTCTCTTAAAATCCCCAAGGATAATGAGAAGGGAGTCTGGATGTTTGTGCTCTATCGTTATCTGATCAGCCCCTGAGGTGAGATTTAGACACCAACCAGAACAAAAGATGGAAACTCTGGCGGTGAATAAAATGGTTTACAGTCAATGAAAATGGTCTCTAAGTGAGGGCTGCATGATTTCTTCAACACTATGACATCTGTACGCCAACCTTCGTGCAGATTCCACCCCTCCGTTTTTCCCCATTAGCTCCATGGTCCACTCAGAGGCGCTGGGAGTGTGGCAGAGGGAGGGCGCTCTCCACTATATTGTAACGTGCAAGGATAAGGAGACATCGCTACCTGCTCGACCGAGCGGTTAGCGATGTCTCCCGCGGTGCGGGCGATACGGGTTCGCTTCCCGGCCTCGGCAGTTCCTGTGGTTGCGTTGCTAGCGAATTCGGGGGGCGAGCCAGCGGCCAGCGTGTCTTTTTATCCGTGCACGTTACACTACCCCCCTCCTTCGGGAAGCGCGTCCCCGCGCTTAAGCATATCAGCTCCTTCACGCCTCAGGTCGCCTACGCTTCCGATGGCCTTACGGGCGCTCCATCCCACTCCTGACACCAATGTAGCAAATTCGGGGGACAACGCAACCACAGGAACTGCCGCGGCCGGGAAGCGAACCCGTATCGCCCGCACCACAGGAGACATCGCTAACCGCTCGACTAAAGGGTCAGACCCGCGACCCAGCGGCCAGCGTGTCTTCTTATCCGTGCACGTTACAATATGCTCACCAAGCAAGGTTTCAGTGAGGCACTGAACGACAGATCTGGAAAAGTCAAGAGTTTATTCTGTTGAGGAGCAGCAGTTCGTCCATCTTGTTGGCCGGAGCGAACGTTAGCCAGGTGGACTGGACAGCAGCGCAGTATGAAATTCCCGCTGTCACGCTTTAACGAGCGCTCCAGCTCACTTACCCCGCCGTCGGCTCCGGCGAAGCCCAAATGAAGCTGCTGCCCCTCCAGCTAAAAGCTCGGTAAGTCTGTCCGGTTCAATGAAGAACGGTAAAAATTTGACCAGTGGATAGTCGGAGATTTAAAGTGAGAGCTGGAAATAGAGAACGCAGAACCGAGGCTGCAGTCTACGGTGCCAACTGGGATGTTCACGCTTCCGAAGTCAGCCATAATGGCTGTCGCTTTAGGAGAAGTAAGTAGCGGGGGAGGGACAGCCACTTTGACGCATGTGAGCTGGATTTCTATTAGCTGCATGTCAGACAAAGGAAGCGGGCCTCTTTTGGGGCAGCACAGTGGTCCTGCGGTTAGCTTTGTTACCTCGCAGCAAGAAGACCCTGCTTGAACCCCAGCCAGTCCCAGGTCCTTTCTGTGTGAAGCTTGCGTGTTCTATTCTTATTCTTCTACTTGGTGTTTATTGGCGGTTGTCAAACAACGAATTGGTGCATTACCACCACCAACTGGTATGGAGTGGCTCAGAATGTTACACCCCCCCCCCAAAAAAACTCAACTCTTCTCAATCAAATTAGTTACTCTAAGATACTGAAATAAGATGTTATAATACTCAGTTGAGTTCCGCTGTGCGGGTTTAACTGGGTGCTCCGGTTTCCTCCCACCATCCAATCATGTAGGGGAGACCGGGGCTTCTTGTCACATGGGTAAATTGTCACATCGTTAATATTTTCACCATCAGAAGATGCTACATAAAAGTCGAATACTAGTTGTGTGCATCTACTTGGTCTGATGTCATATCCTGTCTGGGAAACGCAAAGTACCCTATTAACTGAGGTGAGCGCCGATATACCAGTTTCACATCCACCCATCCATCCATCCATCCATCCATCCATCCATCCATCCATCCATTATCCAAACCGCTTATCCTGCTCTCAGGGTCGCGGGGATGCTGGAGCCTATCCCATCTCTACAGTAAAAAGGGAACTTTACTTTTTTGTAATAGTCTTCTAGTTAAAAAGCTTCACAATTATACATCTGTATTTGGTAGAGGAGAGAATAAAGTGTATTGTTATACTTTTTCTAATGGCCTGTTTTAAGCTAACTTTAAGATAAATCAAACATTAGCAAACATGACAGTTCGGGGCAACTTGTCTCAGTAATTTTGGGGCAAGTTATCACATGTGACAACTTGCTCGAAAATCACTGAGATAAGTTGCCAGCATACAGAGACACAGAGAGCCTGTTTGTCAACTGTTGACATATGTAATTTTGAATTTTGTGAATGTGTTTTTAAAGAAAGAAAGAAAGAAAGGTAAGGACGTAAGGCAGGAAAGAAGGAATGGAGAAGAGATGGTCAGGAATTATAAAAGAAAAACAGAAAATGGCAGCACACCACTTGACGTGATGCTAAGGGCAGTGAGGCAGGTGAAGTTGGCAAATAAATCAATCAGGAGCACAGCGAAGGATTATAACATTAACTACCGTATGCTGGCTTGAAACTGTAAGACATTCACCGCAGCTGAAATAGAAAGTCAGACAGCCGTCCCAGCTAAGGTGGTTGAATATAAATCTCCACGGCAGGTTTTTAGCTCAGACTTGGAGCTGCAGCTTGAGCAGTAGTTGATGAGATAGCTTACATCTATTTTAGTTTGTCACCAACTGAGGTGAGAAAGCTAGCGTACAATTCTGCAGTGGCATGGGAGCAGCAGTTTCCACCAGCCTGGGCTGAAAAAGAAAAAGCCAACAGCGAGTTTTTTTACATGCTTCTTAAAGCGGCACCCTATACTCTTTCCCAGAAAGCCAGAGGCAACTAGTCTTGCCAGGGCAAGTACCTATAACAAGGAGAATGTTAAGGCTGTCTTTGACAATCTGGAGAAGGTGTTAGGCTGACATTCACTGGGACCAGGGGACATCTGAAATATGGATGAAACTGGTGTGACGACTGAGCAGAAACCAGACTGATTGGTGGACAGGTGCGGGTTTAAACAGGTAAGGTCACTGACATGGTCCTGTCATAGACTATTTCTCCAGATGGTGTCAGGAAGCCTTTTTGGAATGAAATGTGACCACTTCTTGCTACTTATATTTCCAATGGTGATTTGCAGGGTGTAAGTGGTTGCAGACAGACAAGTCTTCATCAGCGAACTGGGAGACGATACAACCCTCTTCTTAAAAGATGCTGCTCAAATTCCTCGTGCCTTGGACCTTATTAAGAATTTTTCCAATGCTTTCGGTTTATGTATAAATACGAACAAATGTGAATTAATGCCTATCAAGACATGTGAAATGACATCTTTCTATGGTATTCTAATTAAGAATCAAGTTACATATTTGAGTGTAAATATTACAAGAGATTAATCTGTAAGATGTTCTTTGAATTTTGAGCCGATCATTGAAAAGACAAGGAAAAATGTATGGTTACAGAGAGATGTATCATTAAGAGGGCGATGTCTTCTCTCAAAAGCTGAAGGCATTTCAAGACTAACTTATGTGGCTCTTTCCTTACCTGTTGAGAATGCAACTGCAAAAAGATGTATAACCTTTTGTTAATTTTCTGTGGAAGAACAAGACACATCTTTTAAAAAGAACTGTTATTATGAATACTACTGATTGTGGAGGACTAAACCTTTTGGATTTTACAACATTAAACAATACATTTAAGATCATTCGGATAAGACAGTTCATGAAAAGCACCACTTCCTTATGGAATATCATCCCCAATCATATTTTTTCCCTAAAATAGGTGGCCTGAAATTTGTTCTACAATTTAATTATGATTTTCATAAGCAATCTCTGTTGGCTTGGTCTCCTATATAAACACAACTTCTCTCCTCATAAATACTTTATATGGAACAACAGGAATATAGTTTATAAAAATTGCTCATTATTCTTTGAAAATTGGTTTAACAATGATATTAGGTTGGTGGGTCAACTGCTCAACTCAGAAGGTCACTTGCTGAATTACTCTGAATTTTTATCAAAATTTCAAATACCAGTACCTCCAAAGGAGTATGCAATGGTTTTTTATGTCATTCCTTCTGGTGCTCTGATGCTGATAAAAGGCTCAAAATTAAGTGTTTGTGTTGTTCCCTCTATAG
Source organism: Lampris incognitus (assembly GCF_029633865.1). Lineage (NCBI taxonomy): Eukaryota > Metazoa > Chordata > Actinopteri > Lampriformes > Lampridae > Lampris > Lampris incognitus. The sequence continues at coordinate 29,904,026 of NC_079217.1, read as the reverse complement.
AGCTTGATGAATCTGTAATTGGTAAACTGTGTTTTCCAAATTATCATAAAAGTAGAAATATATGTATTAGAGCTTCATTCTAAAGAGATATAGTATCAATACCTTATGTAAAATTATTTTGGGACAGGTTTGTGGAGAACATTCCTTGGAAAAGAGCTTGGACTTTACCTCTAAATACATGTTAACTAAAAGTGAGAGAAATCACGTTTAAACTGATTCATGGGTTCTACCCTGCTAAATGTAACGGGGGCAGTCCTATGCTGTTCTATGCTGGTCAGCCTGCTGCACGCCCGTCACTCTCATCATTTGCTCTGCGTTGTGTTCTGTTTTGGGTGGGGCCCCAGGTGTTGTGGGGGGCCCTCAGTCTCTCATCATCATCATCACCATCATGATCAAGGAAGGAGGGGGGGCACACAGGACTCTATTTGGCCCACCTTGCCATTTATTTTGGTTTCAAACCCTTCGACAAACGTCCAGTCCTCCAGCTGGAGTGGTGTTTCTTACGGACGTGGGGGTCGAAGCTCAACCACTGCCCGGACTTCACTCGTGTGCATTAGAAGGAGAAACCGTCCACGGGACTCTGATGTAAGAAAGGATAAACAAGTATTTTATCCCACAGCTTGCAGTATCTTCTTACAGGGATACTCAAGGTTACGTTCTCCTCAACCAGCAAAACTGTGCTATGGTAAGAAACACGCGTGGCTCGGCTCGATCGCTGCTTGAGACTCCCCCCACAAAACAAAAATGGCCTCTCCCGCGTTCCCTCTTCCGTGTACCCACAAGACCTCTCTCTTAAAGCGACAGTACAAGTATATGACGGTCGTTATAAAACATACATAAAAGTAAATAATGGCATAAAATAAAATGTAGTAAACACAAATAACAGCACACAGACAGGATTTGGTGATATTTCATACTCAAACAAAATAAAATAAAACATTAATTTTAACCTGGTTACATTCACCCCTCCTGAAATTCACCAACATCCTGACAGCAGGATAAAAAGAGAAAGAGGAAAGGAAAAGCCCATCACTGACTACTGGCACAAGTGAAAAGAAGGACCTAGTCCTCCAGTCAACTTAGGAGCTACCTCGGTTACGAGGTCCAGAAAATAATGAGGTTGATCAAGTCTCAGAATTCCCTTAGATCAATGTGACGCCTGATACGCCACACCATGCACTTGGCCCAAAACAACCCTGTCTGATAGACACCTAATAACTCACATTAAACTAGTTTGAATGACTCCAACCTCCATCAAAGTTCAAACCCTCACACTCCGTAGAAATGGCATCTGAGCCATAGATTCTATTAACCTGTTCACTGACCTCACCACCCTCCCTGTGCGTGTCCTAACCCGACCATCGCTCTCTACTTGTGTGCGTGAGACAGTGCGAGCTGCAACATCTGTATCGAGTGAGGGTGGTGCCCCTGTGTGCGAATCAGTGTGAGATATAACACCTACATCGAGTGAGTGTGATGCCTCTATGTGTGGTGCATGTGTGTTGTGTGGTGCATGTGTGTTGGGTGGAGACTGAGCAGTGGCCCCCACAGGACTGACTACCAGACTAGATGGAATGAACTCTTCCGCTTCTGCCCACTCAGATCTAGGCGAGTCTCCAAGTGATGAGACTGCTAGCCCCACTGCATCCCCTGAGACCGTCAGGCCATCTGCACTGTCCTCCTCATCGGACTCTGCGCAGTCAAGCAACTGACTGGTTGTACTGGACTCCTCACCCTAATCTAACTCAGGGAGGGGCAAGAAGTTGATCTCCAACAAACGGTTCCTGTGCACCACCCTGGTGTGCCCCTCTCCATCCTGAATCTTGTAGACGTGGATATTGGGGTTGACACCGACAACCGTGTACACTCCGTTCTCCCATTTGTCAGCCAACTTTCCCTTCCCTCGCTCACTCTGGTTCGCAACCAAAACACGATCCCCGGCAGACAGGACAGTGCCCTTGGCGTGTCTGTTGTACTGTCGCACCTGATGCTGCTGCTCAGCCGTGGAGTGCTTCTGAGCGATCTCCATTGCACTCCTTAGACAGGAAAGCAGAGACTGAGCATAAGAGTCATAGTCAACAACGTGAGGGTCATGCAAAACCTGCCTGAACATAACATCCACCGGCAGTCTTGGGACATGCCCATACATCAGGAAGAAAGGCGCGTAACCCGTGGTCTCGTGAACAGTGGCATTGTACGCGAGCGTGAGAGAATGGATCTGCTGAGGCCACTGTTGCTTCTGCTGAAGCGGAAGGGAACGGAGCATATTCCCCATCGTGCGATTAAACCGCTCTGTCCCGCCATTACCCATAGGATGGTAGGCCGTCGTGTGGGACTTCGCTACACCCGCCAACCTGAGAAGCTCTGCAATCAGGTTGCTCTCAAAGTTTGTGCCCTGGTCAGAATGTATTCTCTCCGGAAACCCGGAAACACAGAATACATGATCCCAGAGTTTCTTGGCGACCTGCTTCGCTGTCTGATTGGCGCAGGGGAACGCGTGAGCAAGCTTAGTGAAGTGGTCAGTAACCACTAGGACATCAACCGACCGCTGCTTACTGTCCTCAGCGGACCAGAAATCCATACACACAACCTGCATCGGTGCGGAGGTTTTAATGCTCTCCAGGGGCACGCAAGCAGCTGGCTCTGGGGTCTTCCCAACCACACATCTCCGACAGCATCTGACATATGCTCTGATATCCCTCTCCATGTCAGGCCAATAAAAACGCTGCCTTGCAAGAGAGAGAGTACGGTCCTGGCCCTGATGACCAGCGTGATCGTGGATGCCAGACAGTGCCTTGTCTTTCAGACTCAGAGGTAAAACATACTGAGACCTCCTCTGCTTGGACACTGGGTCCTTTGTCACCCTGTACAAGACACCATCATTGACTTCCAACTTCTCCCACTGTTTCAACAGCCTGAGGACCTTCTGGTCAGCACCATGCCTCTCACGTCTCGATGGCCGCTTCCGAACAGCGACAAAGGGCAACACCTTGGAGATGCAGGGGTCCTGCTCCTGACTCAACCTGAGCTCCTCGGTGGATAACATTGGTAGTGTATCCCGACCACCCGACAGATGCTGAACGTGCTGGACCAAACTGAGTGCTGTGAATACTGATGCATCAGGCCAGTCACATTTGGCTTGACAAAAAGCCTTGACTTCAGCTGCATCACAAGCAAACCCAGATCGCGCACTACTCACTGTTTGGGACTGGCAACTGAGTCTGAAAACATCCTGCACAGAGTCCCCCTCAACCCTGTCGGCTTTCTGAACAAGGGCCGGGTAGGGCTCCCTAAGTAGCCCCTGACTGACGGGCTTGGAAAAAGGGTCGCGACTCAACGCATCCACCACCACGTTTTTCTTCCCCGGCAGGTGTTTGAGATCGAAGGTGTAAGACGCCAACTTAGACACCCAGCGGATCTCACACGCGTCAAGCTTCGGCTTCGTTAGGAGATAAGTCAGCGGATTATTATCTGTCCAAACGGTGAAGCTTTGACCCTTCAGCCAGTGGCTGAACTTTTCACAAACACTCCACTTCAGCGCCATGAACTCCAGTCTATGAGCTGGATACTTCCGCTGTGAGGCACTGAGGGACTTGCTCGCAAAACCAACAGGTCTGGCCTTGGACTCTCCTCGGGGCACTTGAGACAGCACCGCGCCGAGTCCGTCCAAAGACGCATTGACCGACAAAATGAAAGGCACCTCAAACTCTGGATGGGCAAGCACCAAACACTCCAGTAACATCGTCTTCAACAGATCAAATGCTTCCCCACATTCCGCCGTCCAGTCTGCGGAGGTAAGCTTACGGAAGCTGCCATGGGGCTTCTTATCCTTAGCTGACCTCCCCCTCCTCTTTTGTCCAGCTGTAAGGGCGAACAGGGGCTTAGCCATGGAGGAGCAGTTCGGGAGGAAATGCTGGTAGTAAAATACCATACAAAGGAAAGATTTGATCCTACGAACAGAAGGCGTGCACCCATCACCTTCCATGAGATCCTACACTGTCATGTTGGAGATTACCTCTACTTTGGAGAGATCAACAGACACACCTCCGCCATCAACCACGTGGCCCAAAAACCGCACCTGCGTCTGCAGCAGATGACACTTTTTTGGAGCCAGTTTCAAGTTGTTCTCCCTCAACCTCTGAAACACAGTGCGGAGCCTCGACAGAGCCTCACCTCTGACGGCGCGAAGACAAGAAGATCATCAAGATAGCACAAAAGCTTCGTGAAGTTCAGATCCCCAAAGATCCCAATCATCATTCTCATGAAGGCTGCAGGGCTATTACAAAGGCCCTGTGGCATGCGATTGTATTCATGCAACCCAAGGGGAGTCGTGAAAGCAGTGTACTTCTTGTCATCTTCATGCATTTGGGATGTTGAAGAAGCCAGAGGTGAGGTCCATCGTACTAAAGAGGCAGTTACCACCCAGCGCGGCAAGACAGTCCGACTGGTGTGGCAAGGGATGAGCGTCTTTCAAGGTCCGAGCATTCAGCCATCTGGAATCAGTGCAGATCCGAAGCCCGCCATCCTTCTTCCATACCATAACCAGCGGTGAAGCGTATGCGCTCGAGGACTTCCGGATAATCCCTTTCTCCTCCATATCAGTGAGAACCTGTCTCAACTTCGGATAGTGGGCTGGGGGAATCCTCCTGTACGGCAAGCGAAAGGGGCGCTCAACCACCAGATGGATGTGATGTGTGTATCCTGTGACCTCGCCACAGTCCAGAGAGTCCCTGGAGAAGATGTCATGGTACTCGGTGAGCAGCTGAGTGAGCTGGGACTTGCATGCCTCACTAACCTGACAGGAGCTGAGGTCAATGTCACTGAGTCCGAGCTCTGACAAACTCCTAGCCGGCTGGACAGGGGGACAGGCACTACCTGTGGCGTTGGACTCATGCCTCCCTGCAACTGATTGCAGTCCCTGGAAAACATTAAAGTCCTCAATCGCCAAGCATGGAAACACATCAGCCAACTTGCAGTTCCTTTTCAGCGTGATGGCTTTGTCAGATGGATTGACAACAGTCATGGGTACCCACCTATCACCCCAGAGTGGTGTGACAAGTCGACCTACGAGGACACCGCGTGGCATGGCTTTGGAGTCTGTCGGCTCCACAACAACAGTGCTTCCAGCTGACATAGGCACCTTGGATTGACAACAGTCATGGGTACCCACCTATCACCCCAGAGTGGTGTGACAAGTCGACCTACGAGGACACCGCGTGGCATGTCTTTGGAGTCTGTCGGCTCCACAACAACAGTGCTTCCAGCTGACATAGGCACCTTAGCAGGAAGTCTGCCCCAGACTAAGTGCTCGTGCCTCGGTAAGAGTGTCACGGCCTGGGTGAGCTTAACAGTACCTATCTTCTCAGGAACTGCACCACCCCTCCAGCGCTCTACATTCGTGAACATGGACAAGAACTGTTCAACGTCAGGACTAGACAGATGTTCCTGTCTGGACGCGATGTCCCAGTACTCAGTACCACTCTTGAGTACATGGGCCACATGTTTAATGACGTTTGTGCCGACTATCAGATCATCATGCTGACCGGGCACGACCAGAGTGGGTATGACAAAGGAAACACCATAAAGCTGCATGTTGAGGTCATAAAAACCATCAGGCCTAGTCTCCAGACCACCGCAGCCAATCAAGACAATGTTCTCTTCAGGCTGCTGCTTCTCAGGTAAAACACCCCCAGAGCGGAGCTTCTCTACTGCATTTTCACTGATACTGCATGACATAGAGCCAGTATCCAACATGCCATTAAGCTGCACACTCTGGTTGACAAGAACAGGAGCATAGAACAAGTCACTGAAAGCCTGAATCCTCTGTGTCGCCTGAATGACCATACGCGAACCCTGAGGTGCTTTGGCACACTTGTCTTCATACAAGTGAGCCAGGTCGGAGACATCAGTGAGGGATACATCTACTTTACCCACACCATCCCTCTCTAGGTGTGGGTTTAGTAGTTTAACGGACGAGACTGATGACCAGCTCTTCCACCAGGCTGAGAACGGAGCTGGTTGGGCGGCTGAGGGTGAGGACAGTCCCTCTTCCAATTACCATGAGACAAACAGTTTATACATCGGTTCTCCCGGCTGCAGTGGGAAAATGTGGAGTGATCCGGAGACTTACAAACCCTGCACAACCGCTGCGGTGCGTCTGGCACCTGCCCTGCGGCGCTAGCTGGCGGTTGAGTCTGCGTCGGTGTCCGGACTGCAGCGCTAACTGGAACCTGAGTCTGCATTGTGACCAAACGGTCTAGCAAGCTCACAAAACTCCTCATACAGTCATCACCGCCAGAGACAGGTGCAGGAGACGGTGTAGGAGACCTTGCACAAAATGGTGTAGGAGATGACGCATGAGCCGGGACGGGAGATGGCACCACCGGCACGGTCGTGTTCAAGTCGGGAGCCACGTCAACTACAGGGACATGAACCTGTGAATGGAACCTACGCTCTACCGCGCCTGCTTCACGTTGTCCACCTGCAGCAACACGGGACTTCCTCTCCAGCATGTGCTCATCAAGCCTCTCTTGGATCTCGCTAGCAGACCATTTCCCTGCGGACTTGAACTTAAAAACATTGGCAAGAGACTGATCTGGACAGTGTTTGATAAACATCATGCTTACCTCGTGGCTTGGCTCTTCAATACTACGGCCCTGCCACTCAAGCATTCGTCAGCCACCTCCACTGTCTTATTAAGCCTAATACAATACTCCATAGCGTCCTCACCTGGCTTGGGCAGCGTACTGTAAAAGTCCGCCAGGGGCATGCTCGAGTATGTGAGGTCACTAAAGTGTTGCTTCAGTACATCAAAAATAATGTGGGGGTTCGCTATGTGGTCGACAGATGTGTTGCACAGCTTTATCCTCACCACGTCCCCTGCTTTCCCATAAGCTTAGCTAGAATCTCATGTGACTGCTCACTAACTGGAATGGCTCGCTTCCTCAAATACAAAGTCATAAGGCTCTCCCACTCATGAACTGTAAACTTATCAGAGCTATCGCCCCTGAAAATAGGAGGCTCCCTGGCGTCTGTCTGCATTACTACTCTAACACTAGGCACTGTCTCCGAACACTGTTCAGCAGACCTAGCACTGTCTGTGTGTGTGTTTCTAAGCATTTGTGTTTCCTGCAGCTTAGCAGTGATTGACTCTCCTATCTTCTCTGCTAACTGAGTAATGAGCATGGCTAACTCACCCCCTGGCTGCTCGCTGTTACCTAGCACAGCCCCTTCGCTGATAGCTGGCCTGGCCCATTCTACGTAGCGTGTGGAGGTGAACTGAGGAGTGCCAAATGTGGTCGGGTCTCTAGGTCCTGGTGCTCTGGTGTCTGGTTCCCCGCCCTCTAAGAGCTGCCCGAAACTCCTACCTACACCTAGCCGTAAACCCCCACCCACATCTAACTGGTACCCCCTCTCCATAGCACACTGGCGATCCAAAAGATCCTGATCAGCAATGTTACCCCCACCTACGTACGAACCACCCTCTGCCATGTTCCTACCTCTAACACTCAGATAAAGTAAAAAGTAAAATAAAAAAGTGAAAAGCTCAATTCATTTAAATAATAGAATCTAGAAAGCACTAAGAGATTGAAACAATCACATACAATCAACAAATTCACCAATAGATTAATCACATATGCACATATCTAGTAGTTTACATCAATAGATTATTCACACGAGTCCTTCAATCACATCAACATTAACTTTTTTTTCCTTTTTTTCGTGTGTTTTTCTTCCTTCAATATATACAAATGTCCTGTTCACAAGCCCAGTCCATGGTAACCACAGCTATGACTGTCCAGTGTCCACACAGCTCAACTCCAGTCCACTGTAACATGAGTGTACAGTCTATAGAAATACCTGAGGACGTCTGGGGCTTGATGACGACAGCAGCCTCCCGCGGCGAGCAACTGATGTCGCTCTCAGGATCCAGGAGGGTCACGGCACCAATGTAACGGGGGCAGTCCTATGCTGTTCTATGCTGGTCAGCCTGCTGCACGCCCGTCACTCTCATCATTAGCTCTGCGTTGTGTTCTGTTTTGGGTGGGGCCCCAGGTGTTGTGGGGGGCCCTCAGTCTCTCATCATCATCATCACCATCATAATCAAGGAAGGAGGGGGGACACACAGGACTCTATTTGGCCCACCTTGCCATTTATTTTGGTTTCAAACCCTTCGACAAACGTCCAGTCCTCCAGCTGGAGCGGTGTTTCTTACGGACGTGGGGGTCGAAGCTCAACCACTGCCCGGACTTCACTCGTGTGCGTTAGAAGGAGAAACCGTCCACGGGACTCCGATGTAAGAAAGAATAAACAAGTATTTTATCCCACAGCTTGCAGTATCTTCTTACAGGGATGCTCAAGGTTACGTTCTCCTCAACCAGCAAAACTGTGCTACGGTAAGAAACACGCGTGGCTCGGCTCGATCGCTGCTTGAGACTCCCCCCACAAAACAAAAATGGCCTCTGCCGCGTTCCCTCTTCCGTGTACCCACAAGACCTCTCTCTTAAAGCGACAGTACAAGTATATGACGGTCGTTATAAAACATACATAAAAGTAAATAATGACATAAAATAAAATGTAGTAAACACAAATAACAGCACACAGGCAGGATTTGGTGATATTTCATACTCAAACAAAATAAAATAAAATATTAATTTTAACCTGGTTACATTCATTATATCTCAAAACGCTTAAAACTGATATTGCTATTGATTGCTCATTTTGTGTTGCTATGCCTGAAACTGCTCTGCATCTATTATGGTATTGTAACACATACTAAAAAAGTTTTGGTCTGACGTCCTTTATTTTATTCAGATGCCTATTATTGCCGATCTTTCCTTTCCCTTTGAAAATGTACTTCTTGGCTTCTTTGATTTTAAGAAGGAGAAAGCTGACCAAATTTTTTTTATTGTCAATCTTATAATTTTACTTGACAATTTTTATATTCATACATGTAAATTTAGAAATTCTAAACCTTCTTACACCGCATTCAAAAATGAACTTGAACATTATTTGGATACTATTAGGTCATCTCCCAATGTGAAAGGAGTGAAAACTATACATCTGTACTCATCTGTGGTCTCATACCACAGATGAGTACAGATGTATAGTTTTCACTTCTTTGGTATTCGTGGCAACTTTATAATAAGCCCCCCCCCCGGGCAAGTGTTTTAATTGTATCTGTTTATGTTTGTATCTTTGTGTATAAATGTATCTTGTAATTGTAATGAAGCCTAAACTACATTTCTCTGTGTTAAATATTAAGGTTGATATTCATCTGTTAACTTTTTAATGAAAAACCACAAACAGTGTTTTGATTAAGGTATTGATTTATGCAGAAAGACTGTATTTCCCATGCTTCTTAGGGGTCATAAAAAAGAGGAGGGGTCAAGTTAGAAGATAGACTACGTACGGGAAAAATTGTGGTTGTGCTTTTGGTCAGTGGTTCGTATTTACATGACTTAGATAACGTAAAGTGAAGTAGATTTCGTTAACGGAGTTGACATTTGTGTATCATATTACCTAGTATAATTGCTGGCTGGTGTGGTTTCAGTAATACCACCGGTGTGTCAAAATCTGAAGAGGACTTTCATTGCTAGCTAACGTTGCTTTAACTGGACTTTCTCGCCGGGGTGGTCCGACGCAGTGACGGCCAGCGCGGACAGCGCTGCAGGAGTCACGGTTTCGCAACAAGACTGGAGCTGATACGCGCCTTCCCTTCTTCCCCCTCTGGGTGTGGGTAATGTACTGAGTTCCAGGCATCGTTACAGTAGTCTTTCGAACATTCTTTGTAGTTGTGCACAACTCTTGTTTTGTTTTTTTGTTTATTGTTTTTTTCTGGAGATACGTTTTTGTGCTTTTCCACGCATACGAACTGAGTTACATATATGCGCGGTGAACTGAATTACTAAAGGGACTGTGCACGTGAACCGTGCTCGCAAAGTTAGTGCCAGTGTCTGTGCCTCTCGCGCGCAGGGACTGATTTGCACCAGAGTGTAATATTTGCTAGTAATATTTGATTTGCTAATGTCCCTTACGGCTTTCCGTAGCGCCACAACAAATTCACGTGATGTACGTAACAACGTCAGTCTGAATCCGGTCGGTGAATAAACACCCAGTACGAGAGAAGTCGTCCTTGCTTTATTAATGTTATAAGTTAACATAGCCAGAGGGCACAGATCATTACATGGTGTCAGAGTAGCGGAGTTTAAATACCCAATATGGATTCGTACGGCGTTCCAGCTCCACGGATGGACTGGGAATTGGCGAACTTACCTGAGGCATGGAGACGATTTCGACAAACAACGGAGCTAATGTTCAAGGGCCCCCTGCGCGGGAAGAACGAAGAGGATAAATGCAGCTACCTCCTGCTCTGGATAGGGGAAAAAGGGCGCGATGTGCACAACACTTGGACACTCAGCGGAGAACAAGCCAAGAAGCTAGAAACGTACTACGATAAGGACACTGAGTACATCACCCCCAAAGCAAACCCGATTTATGCCAGATATAAATTTAATGAAAAGATGCAGGGAGAGAGTGAATCCTGCGAACAATTTGTAACTGAGCTAAAGCTTCTAGTCAAAGACTGTGGCTACCCAAATGCCGACGAGATGGTCAGGGACCGCATCGTGTTTGCCACCAACTCACCCAGAGTGAGGGAAATGCTACTTAGCCGGGGAGCTGAGCTAACGCTAGAAAAAGCCATAGATGTAGCCCACTCACACGAGCTAGCAAAGCAACAGCTAAAGTCCATGGGCCAGGGCAGCACGCATGAAACGGTGCACGCAATAGGCAGAAAGACTTACAAACCGAACGCACCCAAAGCAGCTAACGCTAACTTCAGACAAAGGGAGGGTAACGTTAACACCACCGCTAGGGCGTGTAGCTATTATGGAGGGCTACACGGCGCTACAGCCACTTGCCCAGCTAAGGGTAAACAATGCATTAAATGCAAGAAGCTCAATCATTTTGCTAAAGTATGCAAGTCTAGCTCCCAGGGACAGACAAAGTACTACCGTGGCACAGTACATGCCGTCGGAGAGAACCCAGAAGAGTACACCACTGACAGAGAGCAGGAAGAACTGTACTTCGACAACATTACAGTGGAGAGCACCGCTGTGGGAGAACAGACAGAGCTGTACATAGACTGCATCGCAATAGAGAATAACGGGAAAAGCAATGAGCAGGCCTACGTAGAGGTTGGAATAGGCACACCTCCACAGAAGGTAAAGTTCAAACTAGACACTGGGGCACAGGCCAATACTATTCCCACCAACCTGTTCCAGGCGCTGTTCAAAAATGTGACACTGAAACCAGCAATACACAGACTCACTGAATATGGAGGAGGCGTGCTGAGCGTGAAAGGCACATGCAAACTCAGATGTAAATACAGAGACAATGCAATGATGCTGGACTTTTACGTCATTGACACAAACGCCCATCCAGTCATGGCAATGAAAACATGCCGTGACCTAAACTTGGTAAAAATAGTGATGGCTGTGAGCGAGGAAAACAATGTCACATCACAGAGCATAATGGATGAGTATGCAGATGTTTTCCAGGGAATAGGAGAGTTCCCAGGCGAGTGCACCTTCCACATCACACCAGATGCAACGCCGGTCATCTGCCCGCCACGCAGAATCCCCATCGCCCTACTCAGCAAACTCAGGGACGAGCTTGACAGCATGGAGAAAGGCGGCATAATCTGTAAGGTAACAGAACCCACAGAATGGGTGAACGCACTCGTCATTGTTGGGAAGCCAAAGACAGGCAAACTTAGAGTGTGTTTAGACCCCAGAGCTCTTAACAAAGTGATACAACGACCTCACTACCCCCTCCCCACGCTGGAGGACGCCACCACAAAGCTCGCTGGAGCTGAGTACTTTAGCGTGTTAGACGCGCGGTCAGGCTATTGGGCCATCAAACTGAGCACTGAATCCTCAATGTTGACGACATTTAACACAGTGTTTGGCAGGTATCGTTACCTCAGACTGCCCTTCGGAATCGTGTCCGCTCAAGACGTGTTCCAGAGACGCGTGGATGAAACATATGAAGGATTGGACGGTGTGACGGCCATAGTGGACGACATACTAGTGTTTGGCAAGACTAAAGAGGAACATGACCAGCATCTCAGAGCGATGATGAACCGCACAAGGGAGCGAGGGGTGAGGCTCAACCCCGACAAGTGTCACATATGTGTGTCCGAGGTAAGCTACTTCGGCCACACGCTCTCACACGAAGGCATCAAACCAGACCCACACAAGGTGAGGGCGGTCAAGGACATGCAACCCCCACAGAACAAAGCAGAGCTGGAGACAGTCCTCGGGATGATCAACTACCTCGCCAGATTCGCTCCACACCTCTCACAGATAAACTCACCCCTCAGACAGCTTCTGAAACAGGACAGTGAGTTTGTGTGGGATGCAGTCCACGACAAGGCGTTCCAGGAGATGAAGAATCTCATTACACAGCACCCAGGTCCAGTACTCTCATATTTCGACCCGCAGAAAGAGCTGCGACTCCAAGTGGATGCATCCAAAAGTGGCCTTGGGGCTGTCATGCTCCAAGATGGCAAACCAATTGCCTATGCGTCCAAGTCACTCAACAGCACTGAAGAAAACTACGCACAGATAGAGAAGGAGCTCTATGCTGTGGTCTTCGGCTGCAAGAGGTTCCACGAGTACATGTACGGACGAAAAGTGATTGTGGAGTCAGACCACAAGCCTCTGGAGGCAATACTAAAAAAGCCACTGGCAGCAGCACCACCCCGGCTGCAACGGATGATCGTGGCGCTCCAAAAATACAACATCCAAATCATCCACCGCCCCGGAAAGCACATACCGGTGGCCGACACACTGTCACGCAAGTCAATAGAACACTACGACAGTGACCTACAGGAAGGGATGGAGGACCAAGTGCACACAGTCCTCAGCAACATCCCTGTGAGCGACACAAGACTCACAGAAATCAAGCAGGAAACAGCGCAAGATCCACAGCTCACCACACTCAGACGAGCCACACTCACTGGCTGGCCAGACACAAAGAAAAAGTGCCCGCCCAGTATCCAGGAATACTGGAACCACAGAGCAGAAATCTCAGAAATGGACGGTATCCTGTTCAAAGGTGAGAGAATCATTGTCCCCCAAAAGCTTCGCAAGGACATGATACAGCGCATCCATGCCGGCCACCTCGGCGTGGAAAAAAGCAAATGCCGAGCAAGAGACTTACTGTTCTGGCCTGGCATGGGGATACAGATCGAGGATGCGGTAGCAGACTGCAGCATATGCCAAGAACGGCGCAGCGCAAATGCAAAGGAACCAATGATGTCACACGCCATACCCGAGCGGCCGTGGCAAGTGATAGGCACAGACCTATTCACATGGAACTCACAGGACTTCATAGTCACTGTGGACTACTACTCCAGATTCTTCGAGCTAGAGAGACTTTACAGCTGCACCTCATCTGCCGTCATCATGAAGCTGAAAGCAGCAATGGCTCAACACGGAATCCCCGAGACCATCATCAGCGACAACGGTCCATGCTACAGCTCTGGTGAGTTCCGCACCTTCTCACAGACATGGGGTTTCTCACACACCACCACAAGCCCCCACTACCCACAGAGCAACGGCCTCTCCGAGAAGACTGTCCAGACGGCCAAACGCATCCTGGACAAAGCCAAAGCTGAGAACAAAGACCCCTACATGAGCTTACTGGAGTATCGCAACACACCGGTGGACAACCTGAAATCACCGGCACAGCTGCTGATGAGTCGGAGGCTGCGGTCCATTCTCCCATCAACAGCAAAACACCTGCAGCCACAGATCGCCAGTCAGGAGGATGTTCACAAAAGGAGAGAGGTATGTCAACAGCGCCAGCAGGCATACTACAACCGAACAGCCAAACCTCTGCCCCACCTGCCCGCAGGCACACGAATCCGCTTCCGGCAGGAGGATGGATCCTGGAGACCTGCAACTGTGGAAAGACCAGCGAACACAGACAGGAGCTACCACATCCAAACCAAAGAAGGTCAGATCTACCGACGCAACCATCAACACCTGCGACAAAGCAGAGTGAACACTCACACTACACACACACACACTTCACAGCAGACTGTTACCAGCGCTAACAACAACATACAAGCCCATCAGCAAGAGCATGCTGAACCTCCAGACACGAACAATCGGCGACAACCAGACACACAGCCTGGTTACACCACAAGGTCAGGTCGCACGATCAAACCAAGGCAAGTCCTTGACTTATGAATGTTAAAAAAAAGAGAGAGAGAATTGTACACCTACCTGTACTATTCCTGAAATGTTCATGCTCTACTAGTGATGGAAAAGAAATGTTCATACTTACCTGTTCCTGAAATGTTCATGCATTACTTGTGTTGAAAAGAAATGTTTACAGCGTTCACTTACCTTGTGTACCTACCTGCTATGTTTGCAGTTACCAGTAATGAAATGGAAAAAGAAAAAAAAGATGAAATGTTATTACGGTGTCTCATTTAGACAGTGAAGGAAATGTTTTACACTACTTTGTTGCAGTCCAGTTATATAAGAGTTCTACTTTCATATTCTTTCTTATTAAGATTGTTATTTGATTATAAACGTGCTCAACGTGGTTTGTATCCCTGCAGAGAAAGCAGCACTTTACAGAAAAAGGGAGATGTGATATTTGCTAGTAATATTTGATTTGCTAATGTCCCTTACGGCTTTCCGTATCACCACAACAAAGTCACGTGATGTACGTAACGTCAGTCTGAATTCGGATGGTGAATAAACACCCAGCACGAGAGAAGTCGTCCTTGCTTTATTAATGTTATAAGTTAACATAGCCAGAGGGCACAGATTATTACACAGAGCACTTGAACTGACGGGGATTGCACGTTTGCCTTGTCGTGGGACATTTGTTATGTATGCACACATCGACAGTGCTGCATTTGATTTGGTGCTGTTCTATTGTGCTGGGATCGATTGGTGATGCCTGCGGGCTCTGGGTTGTTTGATCGGGTCTGCCTTTGATGCTGTGTCAGTCTAAATAAAGAATGCCACGGAGAGGTTGTGTCGAGCGACAGCGCTGTGTCCTGACGTGATTTCTAAATACAATATTGGCGACGAGGATGGCTGATATCTCTCTCCCACCACCTGCCCCCTTCCTGGCATTACCTGGCGAGCCTCCGGTACCATGGACTCGCTGGCTACATAGTTTTGAAAATTACATCATCGCCTCAGGGCTCGACGACGTGAGCCAGGCTAGGAAGACGGCTCTGTTGCTTCACTGCTTGGGAGCAGAGGGTCATCGTGTGCTCGGGACTCTGGGGAACGTCACAAGCTTTGCCGAAGCTGTGGGACTTATGAGCACCCATTTCGCTGCTCCACAGAGTGCCCTCCTTCGGCGATTTATATTCCGTCAGCGACACCAACTGCCTGGTGAGTCTGTGCGGCAGTACGTAGCTAATTTGCGAGGGCTAGCTAGCTCATGCAAGTTTGGCGCGCTGCAGGACGAGATGGTTCGCGACCAGCTAATCGAACACACCAACAACGCAAAGGTGCGTGAGACTCTCCTGCTGGAAAAAGATGATCTGCTGCTGTCCAGAGCAATTACCATCGCACTACAGGTTGAGGGAGCAGCTGAGTGTGCTGCTGTGCTAAATACACAGCAAGTGGCCACCTCCAGTCAAGCTGCCAACGACTCCTCCCTCTACTCACGGCTGCCCCTCGGGACGCAACCCAGCCAGAGCGAGGCGGGCGCCGACTCCACTGGGGACGTCTTGCAACTGCAACGACGGCGTTCTCGGCCCCGCCCTCAACAGTCCTGTGGTAACTGTGGGTCTCGGTCTCATGTTTCAAGGGCTCAGAACTGCCCTGCCCGTGGCCAGACATGCCGTAGCTGCGGTAAGCACAATCACTTTGCCAGCGTCTGTCGATCTTCCCCGGCTGGGTCAGAGGGCCACACCCCCCAGTCTTCAACCGCCGTCATTCATAAGGTGAGCTCTAGGCCAGTGTCATTCAAATCATGCACAGTCAACATTAATGATGTGTGCATCCCCCTGCTGTTGGACACCGGTGCAAGTGTGTCTCTCCTGAATGTTGATACCTACAGTCAATTTTTCGGTTCACTGCCACTGTCCGCACCCTCAGCTGTCCTCTGTGGGTATGGTGACTCCAAAATCGATCTGGTTGGCTCTCTCCAACTGACTGTCCGCTATGGAACCAAGCTGGTGCCCAATGCAGTTTTTCATGTGGCACGCCGTGGGGCCAACCTGATGGGCCTGGACCTGTTCTCCGCTCTGGGGTTTTCCCTCTTAGACACAAGGGGGGCAGCAATCCTGACTGTCGCCACACCTTGGCAGCAGAAGTGGCCATCGCTGTTTATGGGGCTGGGCTGCCTCTCCGCCTTCACCCATCAACCTCTCCTCAACCCTGCTGTGAAATCTGTCATCCAACCACTGCGCCGCATCCCGTTGGCTCTCCGTGATGGGGTCTCCGCCGAGCTGCAACAACTGCTGGAAGCTGGCATCATTGAACCGGTGGACGCGTCACCTTGGGTCTCAAACCTCGTGGTGGCTAAGAAGAAGTCGGGGGGCCTGCGTGTCTGCGTCGATCTACGTGCAGTAAATAAGGCAGTGGTCCCTGATAAGTATCCACTGCCCACCTCAGAAGAACTCACTGCTCAGTTCTATGGCTCTGAGGTGTTCTCCAAGCTCGACCTCAGACAGGGGTACTTACAGGTGCCCCTCCACCCCAGCAGCCGAAACCTCACAGCCTTTGTGACACATGCAGGAGTGTTTCGCTACACCAGGATGCCTTTCGGTCTCAGCTCCGCCCCTAGCTGCTTCCAGAAAATCATGGTCTCCGTGCTGGCTGGCATACTGGGCGTGGCCATTTATCTGGACGATATAGTGGTACACGGGCCCACCAGTGAAATCCACGACAAGCGCCTCAACATGGTCTTCGCAGCCCTGTCCAAGCACAAGCTAACTCTCAATGCTGAGAAATGTGTCCTCTCTGTGCCAGCCATCGAGTTCGTGGGGTTCCGGCTGTCAGCGAGCGGTGTAACTCCACTACAATCCAACGTGGACGCCATTCAGGCCATCCCTGAGCCCAGCTCGGCCGCCCAGGTCACCTCCTTCCTGGGTATGACAAGTTACTACCTGAGGTTTCTTCCCCAGTACTCTGCGACCACAGCCCCCCTGCGCCAGCTGCTGCGTAAGGACGAGCCATGGGTGTGGTCAAAGGCATGCAGTGACGCTGTGCGTGATCTCAAGACTCAACTGACTTCACCACCAGTGTTGGCTCACTTCGACATCTCCAGCTCCACCTTTGTGACGTGTGACGCATCAGCCACAGCGATAGGGGCTGTGCTGTCTCAAACCCAGAATGGTGTGGAGAAGCTCATCGCCTTCGCCTCCCGTGCCCTCAACCTGACTGAGCAGCGGTACTCCGTGGGTGAGCGTGAGGCGTTAGCCTGTATCTGGGCTTGTGAAAGGTGGCACCTCTACCTCTATGGCCGCTCCCTCACCCTCAGGACAGATCACCAGGCCCTGACAGCGCTGCTGTCCACATCTGGGACAGGCCACAAACCCCTGAGGCTGCACCGCTGGTCTGACCGCCTCCGCCAGTACAACTTCAGCCTGCAGTTCACCCCAGGCAGAGACAATGTTGTCGCCGACCTGCTCTCTCGCTCTGTCTCCACCCCAGCTCCACAGACGGACACTGACTGTGTGGAAAAGGACATTGTCCAAATGCTACACACACCCCTCCAGGTCACTGTCTCTCTGCAGGAGCTGAGGGCAGCCTCCGAACAGGACCCTGTCCTCTCCCAGCTCCGCACCTACATCCAGAACGGCTGGCCTCACAAGGTCCCAGAGGAGCTGGCTGCGTTCGCCCGAGTCAGACAGGAGCTGTCCTGCTGGAACGACACCTGCGTGGCACGTGGGTTTTGCACAGTGGTCCCAGCTGCTCTCCGTGCACGTGTTTTGAATACGGCGCATGAAGGCCACCTGGGCATTGTGAAACTGAAACAGCGCTGCCGAGACCTGGTGTGGTGGCCGGGGATAGACAGAGATATTGAGGCTCTGGTGAAGGACTGTTCTGCCTGCCTTGTGAGTGGCAAGACTGGCCACCAGGCTCCCCCACCCCTGCAACCTCTCGCCTGGCCCTCTCAGCCCTGGCAACACCTGCAGTTGGACATTTGTGGTGAGATCCATGGAGTTCCCCACCACCAACGCTTCATGGTGGTCGCCTACGATCTACACTCAAAATGGCCTGAACTCACCACTTCCGGCACTGTGACCTCACAGATCATCATCGACTTCCTGGACTCTCTTTTCTCTCGCTGGGGCCTCCCAAAGGCCATCACCACTGACAACGGCCCTCAGCTGGTCTCTGCTGAGTTCACTGCTTATCTCGACAGCAAGGGCATCCGTCATATACGCACTGCGTACTACCACCCCCAGGCCAATGGCGGCGTTGAACGTTTTCACCAGTCACTGAAGAACGGCCTCAGAGCACACATGGCCCAAGGGTGCTCTTTCACGCAGGCCATCCGTCAAACTCTGCTGCACTATCGGGCCACACAGCACTCGACCACAGGCGTCTCCCCAGCCTCTCTCATGCTAGGCCGGGAACTGTGCATGCCCCTTGACAGGCTCCGCCCCTCCACACCTCAGGCACCTCCCTCCGGGGTCAGAGCCTCAGTCACTCGTCAGCAGACGCGGATGAAGCAACGGTTTGACCAGTCAAAACGAACCAGGGTGCCAGACATCAATGTGTCAGACTGGGTCAGGGTCCGCAGGCCCCACAGGGACAATAAAATGGCTTCATACTGGTCCTCTCCTCTCCAAGTCACCCGTCAGCTGGGCCCAGCCACTTACCTCCTCAGCGATGGCACTCGGTGGCACTCCAGTCGTCTACGGAAGGTGTCAGCTCCGCCACACACAGCTGGTGACACAACCATAGCCATTCCCTCAGCATGGCGAGACGCCCCGGGGCTTCATGCAGCTCCTACACGGGCCCCAGACATTTCTGGGCCTCAGCTTCCCCTGCCATCTCCCTCCCCACCTCGGCCTGACCAGCCTCAGGCCGCCCCGCGACCTGTTCGCACACGTTTACGCCCTGGCCACCTAGAGGACTTTGTGTCAACCTTTCATGTTTGAAATCCTGCCGGGGGGGGGGGGGGATGTTATGTATGCACACATCGACAGTGCTGCATTTGATTTGGTGCTGTTCTATTGTGCTGGGATCGATTGGTGATGCCTGCGGGCTCTGGGTTGTTTGATCGGGTCTGCCTTTGATGCTGTGTCAGTCTAAATAAAGAATGCCACGGAGAGGTTGTGTCGAGCGACAGCGCTGTGTCCTGACGTGATTTCTAAATACAATAACATTCTTTTGTAATTCACTGGGTCGCTCCCACAACACATCAAGCACGCCACCGTGCGCATGCCCACCAGTGTCTCGGGTTTAAATTGGAGTAAAGAGCTCTAGTTTATTTTATTTCACTGAGTGCAACCATTTTTTGGGATTAGTGGTTGATGTTTTAAAATAATATAAATAATATTCAAGGGGTCAGTGTTTAATGCATTTAAAAGTTAAGAGAGTTAACATTTTATTTTTTTATTTTTTTTTGGAAGTGATTTGAGTGGATTTAAGGCCATTATAAGATAATTGAAGTGTTTGGAAGAATATTTTGAGTTGAACTTACTATAGACCTATTCAGTGTCTTGTATAGGTAAAAAATCTCTCTAATTTCAAGAGTCGTACGATTATTGTTTTACTGTATTACAGTACCTTTTGTAAATCACAATATGTTATTTTTGAGTAACCTAGTTCTTTTGTGTTTGAATTCTGAGTCAGGTGGTTTATCTAAAACATACACATTTGGGTTTTAGAAGATATGTTCCTGTCACACTTTTATATCCTGGGAGACAATTAGTCACATAGTAGTGTACCTAGTCATTCCAGGTGGGGCTAAGCATCATTGATCGTAACACTGTCCTCTCAGAAGGGGCATTGGAAGGGGGTTACATAATGTTTTGTAATTGCAAAAAAAACCCCCCAAAAAAAACCAAAACAACAGCAACATGTGAAGAAAAAGCAGCTCACTGCAAGCAATGACCCAGGCGCGAATATTTTTTTTCCCCCTAGGATGAATCTGAGAAGTTCCCGCCCTCAATCGATAAATCGACAGGATTGGCCAGGTCAGCCTGTCAGTCATCCTGCGAGGAGTCCTGCCCTCAGGCGCTAGGATTGATCAGTTTGCCAATCGAACGCACAAAAGTGAAGTGAAATGAAGAAGAAAATATGTGATATTGTCCAGGAAAACATTACTGACTAGCCACTGTTGATGGTCAGATTAATTCACAATAAACATGATTGATAAGTAGATTAAGTAAGGGATAATCCTGACGAGGTGTCCATAATCAGAAATTAATGGCCCCTTCATCGTCGACTAATTCCTGATAATGGACACCTCCATCCATCCAGCCATTATCCAAGCCACTTATGCCAATCGGGGTCGCGGGACGCTGGAGACTGCTGGGGTAGGCTCAAGCCATCCATAAGGTTTTCCAAGCCACTTGTTGATGCCATTCAACTGGGATCTGAAGAACCGCTTCAGCAAAATTTTTGGAATATCCAGAAGTAATTGCAGCCGCCATCTTGCTGCCAAAATTCAAGAAGTTGTGGACCAAAGATTAGTCCGTCCCCCAAAAGGGTAAAGCAAAGCCTGTTTCTTTTGAACAGATATGTTGTATTTATTTCCAAAGACCTGTATAATGATGTCTACTGGGCAGTGATAGCAGTTCATGCATTAAACCTCAAATTAACCGGGGGGGTTCACAGATCCATCCATCATTCCATCCATTATCCAAACCACTTATCCTGCTCTAAGGGTTGTGGGGTTGTTGGAGCCTAGCCCAGCAGTCATTGGCTGGCAGGTAGGGAGACTGCCTGGACAGGCCGTTAGTATGGCCGATTCACCCGATGTAATGATTTATTTTGTACCAAATGATCAGTTCATTGCTTGGCCAATTCAATACCAATGTCCTTGTAATGGCCAAAATTGGCTGGGCTTGTAGCCCCCCTCCATTCCTTTTGTTGAGGGTTAGGGAGGGTAACAGCATGATTAAAAAATTAACACAACCTATGCAGTACATTAACACACACAATAATGCAAATAAGAAAGGAATAATATGCCACAATAGACTGCATGCACGCTATGAAAATACAGCTTGCATTGCATGCATCCCTGAGGTGGAAGGTTTATGTCTTAATTATCTGTGTAGAATGATATCATGGCTATTTACCAAATGATAACTTCAGTTAAAATTAGATCTATGAAAAATATGTACTTTAGCCATCATTAACTATGTTTTGAATGCCATTCTGTTCAATTTCTGCATTTGTATGGGACATGCATTGTTTTTCAGGACTGGACTACATCAGTCTGGACATGGAGCCCTTGCATCCCCTCAGTAACTTGCATACCACCTCTTCTGATGATGACGACTTTTTCTCATCCATCAGGTTGAACGCACAACAAAGCTTCAAAGAACTTGAGGGATATTTGGCAAGCTCTGCTGACCACACTCATCTGCTTAAGACCTTCCCCTCCGTGTGCAAGGTATACATCAAGTTAAACATACCCCTTCCTTCCTCAGCGGCGTGTGAAAGGCTGTTTAGTATCGCAGTACTTCTATTTAGCCCCAGGAGAGCCAGGATGAACTCCAGCAATTTTGAAAATCAGCTTCTGCTGAAGCTGAACAGAAGCTTTTACAGCTTTCAATATAAATAATATATAAATAAACAAGGGCGGCACGTGGCACAATGGTTAGCATGGTCGTCTCACAACAAGAAGGTCCTGGGTTTGAGTCCCCAGGGTTGTCCAACCTGGGGGGTTATCCCGGGTCGTCCTCTGTGTGGAGTTTGCATGTTCTCCCCGAGTCTGCGTGGGTTTCCTCCGGGGGCTCTGGTTTCCTCCCACAGTCCAAAGACATGTTGATCAGGTGAACTGACCATACCAAATTGTCCCTAGGTATGAATGTGTGTGTGTGTGTATATATATATATATATGTGTGTGTGTGTGTGTGTGTGTGTGTGTGTGTGTGTGTGTACATACACACAGTGTTGTGATGCGTCTAGTGCAGCAGTGTGTAGTTGGAGGGAAGGTGCACGTGTTCTTCCAACCCGCTTGTGTCCTTCCTGCCCTTAGCTTGCTGCCGCTGGCTAGCCTTTGTGGCGAATAGGGAAGCATCCTAGCGTGTAACCCTTCCCTTGCCAGTACATAGTCTCTCCTTCACCAAGACTCCTGCCAGGCCTCCCCGTGGCCACACATGGTAACTGGGGTCTTGCGGCCCCAGGCTAACTTGGCAGGGGATCTCGGAGCAGCAGTGGGCCCCAGAGATATGGTGTGCAGGCCCACCCTGGTGGACACACCCTGGCACCTATCAACCACTGCCCCGCTGCCTTGTGGGTGAGTCTGGAAGACATAAGGCTAAGGGAGCTTACCCCAACAGAAAAGCAAGCTGTGGCGGCACGCTTCGAGGCGGTTTCCGAAAAACAGGATTTCCGGCAGCCCCCTGCAGTTGTGTGGAGGTGCCGGTCGTCTAGGGATCCCCCTTGCCATCGGAACCATCTCCTCTACAATCAAGTCATGTGGCGTTGGGAGAAGCGCACCCCCCATGCCACTTTAAAAACCATCTCTGCGCAGGTATCTTCTGCTATCTGAGTCCTCAAAGGACCCACAAATAGAAGAAGATGGTCATCATCGGGCACGATGGACAACCAGCAAGCAAGTGTGTGTGTGTGTGATAGCCTGGTGGCCTGTCCAGGGTGTCTCCCCGCCTGCCGCCCAATGACTGCTGGGATAGGCTCCAGCATCCCCGCGACCCTTAGAGCAGGATAAGCGGTTCGGATAATGGATGGATATAAATAAACAAATGAGCTGGCCAGTCAGATTCTGTGTAGCCTAATAGTATCTTTTGAAGGTATTTCAAATTAAAGGGATGGTTCACCCTCATTGAACAATTCTTAAATAGTTGTCTTACCTTGCATCTTTCATGTAACTAATGTTATAGAACATGCCGACTGTGAGTTCAACCCCTATACTGCATTAAGGTGCTTCATTGTCCCTTACGATTGCAAATCTAACAAATTCTTATTTGCAGTTTTCTAATCTTATCACATATTCAGTGTTCTGATCTGCAGGATTGTACTACTGTAGGATTTGAATTAAATCGGGGGTGGGGGGGTGGGGCCTGGACCGTAGATCTGTATGTTTGTTGTCATTCATATTCAATTAAAGCATTGGTACCAATGCCACAACAATTGGTCTGCTTAATTATGGCTATTTACAGTTAATCTGAATATTTACTTTTTACTTTTTGTACTTAAATCCATTTTAAATTGGATACTTTTGTACTTTTACTCAAGTGGCATTTAAATGGGGGACTTTCTACTTTTACTGGAGTCATTTTTAATTAGGTATCTATACTTTTACTCGAGTATAGCTTCTGAGTACTTTTACCTCCCCTGGCTACGACCACAGAGAATGAACTTGGAGATGCTAGTGATAAGATCAGTGGAAGTGGTAACAGAAGGTTTAAAACTCCCTCAATGACCCTCAATAACTTCACTGATGTGGGTTGTTTCAGAAAGGACTGATTTAAGCCTTGATTTTCATTTCAAGTCATAGTTGCTTTGTTTGGGCTTACTCACACCTTCCATCTTTCTCTCACACTCGCTCTCTTATGCCCTTTCTCTCCCACCACATCTCACTTTCTTTAACCCCCAACCCCCATCACCCCTCTGGCAATAACACTGGCTCTTTCCCTGTAGTTGGTTTGAGCAGCCTAATTATGCTAACTGCACCTGTGGGATCCATTTTTTGGTTTCATACCTTAGGTAATAGAGAGAGGTGATTAAATGCTGTGATTCACTGCTCACTTTACCATACTCACATCATGTGATGGGATTTGCCATCCCAGCCCACTTAAAATGCCGCTGTGTAGACACAGACAGCTGTTTTCTCTTATTTTAACATTGTTAATTTCTTTACATTTTACACACACCATGTACAACGCTTGAAAGATTTTCTTTTTCTTTAAAGTGAAATATAGTCCGAAGTCATTTTTTTAGCCAAACACTTTTTTTTTTTATGATTTGAAATGAATTAACTGACATGAATTTAACATTTCCTTGACAATTTCAAGCAGCTGGTTTGAAGGTGGAAAATCATACTTTAGTTGTTCCCTGGACATCTGGTCAGAATTGTAAGGGCAATATTGAGTTAAGGGCATGTAAATCTGATCCAGGTAAATGCTGTTTGCAGTGTATTTTATACTGTTGCATTGTCATAAATTAAGCTTTATATGGGGTGAACCTTGCAAACTATGTTGGTAGTATAAGTTTCTTCTATGGTTCACAATCTGCAACATTGTTTTAGCTACCTTTCAGTGCAAAATCCCTTTTTGTACATTAGCATAATTGTAAAAAATGAATTCATCAATAATTTATTATATAGTTAACATGTCTTATTTTACAACAAGATTCAGCACTATGTTCACAGTTGGCATTACATGTTGAATCTAGTCCACAAATACACACAAAAAACAAACAAACACAAAAAAAATTAAACAGGACCTTATAGAAAACCATTTTAGCCTCCGAGTCCTTACATATTTGATACTAGGGATGGTTATTTTATAAACCTTAAACGTTGCATAATGCCCATCCCTGATGACATTGGCCTGAGGTTACACTAATGTGTTTAGTAATTGTATGCACCAAGTAAACAACACTCTAGCTGAGAAATTAGCCAGAGGAGTGCATAAACAAAATGTGTCCCTAAGCTTGTTAGCATAAAAAAAAACGAATTACAACAAAGTTTGACTTCTCCATAGATTGTTTTCTATGTGTCCCAGGAAAGACAAACAAAATATCTCCATGAGTGACACCTGCCAATGAAGCAGTCGAATAGTCTTTCCGTTTCCATTAAGGAAGACACCGCAAGGCATGCCTGCCCCCCCCCCAGCTCGGTGGACTCTCCTTTCTTTGTCCTTCCAAATTAAGAGGATAAAAAAAAATCAATGCTGCTTTATTGTGGCTTTGAATCTACATATATAATGGCTGGATGGTGAGTGCCTTGTAACAGATGTGCACCAGTCAGAGAAGGGATGGAGATAGTGGGGTATCTGTGAGAGCTAAATACAAGAGAGAGAGAACAAGAGAGAGAGAGCGACAAAAAGGCATTGACATATACAGAAAAAAACAGAAAGATACCGTGGTCTGTTGTAAGATATGACAACAGCAATTCACAAACTTTAACTGGAAAAGGCAACCCTGGGCTTAGTGTTTCACTGAAAGCTTTCCTTTCTGATTTATATATTTATTGATGCTAATTCCAAATTCGGGGAGAAGTAAAGAAAACAACTGAACCACTGAAACATTGCATGCATTGCAGTCACTGTTTTCCCAAGTCATTGCTCCTTTTGCTGGAAGCGGATTTGGTTTGGTTGTGCTGCGGTCATTCAGAGGTCTGATCATGTCAGGCAAGCTTAGCCAGAGTAGGTGGAAGCCCAGGATAGGAGGTGCCCTAAAAAAATAAATAAAAAAAAAACTCCACCAGGAAACTTGTAACATGATGGAAATCACCTCGTGAGCGTTATTTGTAACAAAAGATGCTACAACAGAGGCTGTTGGAGTGGTGGCTTTCTTTGTGAGTTTGAAGAGGCAGCAGTGTGACTTCAGAATTTTTCCTAAAGCATGTTTAGTGGGCATCATGGTGGCACAGTGGTTAACGCTGTTGCCTCACAGCAAGAAGGTCCTGGGTTCGAGCCCCGGGGTTGTCCAACCTTGGGGGTCATCCCAGGTCATTCTCTGTGTGGGGTTTGCAGGTTCTCCCCGTGTCTGCATGGGTTTCCTCCGGGGTCTCTGGTTTCCTCCCACAGTCCAAAGACACGTAGATGAATCGGCCATGCTAAATTGTCCCTGGGTGTGAATGTGTCGGCCCTGAAATGGACTGACAGCCTGTCCAGGGTGTTTCCCCGCCTTCTGCCCAATGAACGCTGGATAGGCTCCAGCGTCCCGTGACCCTAATTGGGATAAGCGGTTTGGAAAATGGAATGGAATGGAATGTGTTTAGAAGTGCTTTTTTGCTGGCAGTTAATATTTTGGTATTTTTAATGGATTGAGGATGGAATGGGGGCCTGACAGTAAGAGTTACCTCATACAAGACAACAAATTTTGTCTTTTGCAAAGTTCAGATAATGTCATATGACAACAAATTCATGGGATGTCTTGGCTGCAAGGCAGAACACACTACTCATCAGGAAATTCTAAAACGTTTAACGTGGAAAAGGCTTAACATGATTTAACGTGTAACAAAACATCGACCAAATACCTCTCACACATCTCTTCTCATAAACACTTTCACATGTCAGAAAATCAAAACCGAAATCCTGAGTATCTTATAGTAAGCGTTTTCCTCTCCATTTACACCCATTATAAGGAAAAAGCTTAATGTGGCTTAATGTACCAAAACATCGATCAATTGTCCCATATATCTTGTCAAAAACATGTACACTTGTCAAAAATTATTATTAACCCAATTTCCCCTCGGGGATGAATAAAGTATTCTGATTCTGATTAACAATTAAGTATTATTCTTTTACTGTTATCCAATGGAGTTGTGTATAAGCTATTTCTGTGATGTTTTCACCGTCTTCACTGAATGAAAACTAAGCGGAACCAATGAAAATGCACGCTTTGCAAAAGAAGGGTTATTTTGGGCTAGCTAAGTGACAAGGAAGATGATGTGGATTAATGAAGAAACGGTAATTATAATTTGAGAAATGTGCTAAAGCAACTGAGAAAAACTGTAATGTCAAAAGAAAGATCAGAGATCACCAATTATTCATACCTTGCTGATAATCAACCCTGATGAAAACTATAATGTAAACATGACCAGGACCAAGGTTCACATTAAGATTTTGCCATAGGCTAGAGACACATTAGAAAACCTTTATGCAAATGTGTCATCTTTGATGTAGAACATACAATAAATGCATTACTAAATAAAACGAAAATACGGAAGTTATTCTTACGTACTCTGTCTCTTCCTTTGTATCTGCAGGCCTTATATTTATACAGGCCTTTAGACTTCAGTGATGTGGTTGTTCTAATCCTGCTTTTGTGAGTGTAGCGAATTCAGGGGGGCAGCCGGGAACTGCTGCAGCCAGGATGCGAACCCGGGTCTCCCGCACGACAAGTGACTACGTTAACCAGTCGAGTAAAGGGTATGGCCCATTAGCCAAGGGCTAGCGAGTCTAGTCATCTGTGATCGTTGCGCTACCCTCTCCTTCACGAAGTACATGCCCGCACTTCAGCATACCAGTTCCCTCATGCCTCTTGGCGCACGCACTTCCGATGGCCTCACGGTCTCACCATCCCACTTCTAACACCAATGTAGCGAATTTGGATGACTAGACTCGCTAGCCCTTCCTTGGCTAATGGGTCGGACCCTTTAGTCAACTGGTCAACATAGTCACCTGTTGTGTGGAAGACCCGGGTTCGTGTCCCGGCTGCGGCAGTTACCGGCTGCCCCCCTAATTCGCTACATCGGTGTCACATGTCTTGGGCCCAAGAACCAAAAAACATAACTTGAGTACTCGGGGTGAAAAAAGTACCAAAATAAAGTATTCAACCTTCGTTTGGTGTGCTGTACTTTTTCCTACCACCTCCCGGGATGAAAAAATGTCCCTGAGCAGCAGTGTCCGACGAGATGATGGCATCCGGAAACAGTGATGATGAAGCAGCAACATTATACCTCTGTAGTTGCTACAGTTCTGCACATCGCCCTTTTCTTGAAAATCTGTACCAGACAAGAGCTCCATTGCACTTTCCTGTTTGAATCACTGCCCCTATACTTTGAGCTCTGCCTTTGCAAGGTTTTGGATTGGTTTAGAAATGTCAAACTTATTTTACCGTGTAAATCATTCCCACACATGTTTAAGCCAAATTCCCTTACAGTTATATGCTAATGGGGCCAGACATATGCTATATACTATGTCTGGCCCCATTAGACAACCAAGCGTCAGGTTTGCATGGAAAGGAGAAGGAGGGCTCTGCACTGTCAATCAGAATATTTACTTGTTATAGCTTCAGAAGAGCCACTGATGATGGTACTATTAACAATGCTAAAAAAATCTACTGATATTTCCTCATGTTCTTGAGTCCACCAAACAGCTGGGGCTTCTCTCTGCCACTCCAAAAGACACCAGAAAAAAAAAAATATATATAGTATATATATATATATATATATATATATATATAGTATATATATATATATATATATATATATATATCTACTCATATATTTTCGTAATGTGTTTGTGTGGTGTTAGTGTAGATAGCGGGACCGAAAACTAAAGCACTTATGATCCTAATTCTTTTTGGAGGTGGTAGGTATTGTCTCAGAGAGTAAGGGAAAAATCCCAGAAAATTAAAATTATGCATAATTATGCATAAATATGCAAAATATGCATTTTTCTAAAAATGGCTAAAAACCACTTTTCTCGGCATTTCAGATGATTCTGAACATCTTTGATTTTTTCACCTATATAAAAAAAAATTTCTGGGACTTGGAAATGTTTTGGCATTATGCAAAATATATGCATTTTTGCAAAAATGCACTTATGATCCTAATTTTTTTGGAGGTGGTAGGTATTGTTCCAGAGAGGACCAGGAAAATAGCAGAAAATTAAAATATAATTATAATAATTATGCAAAATATGCATTTTCTAAAAATGGCTAAAAACCACTTTTCTCGGCATTTCAGATGATTCTGAGCATTTGGTGGAGGGAGTTGGAGTGGAGGGGGGGTAAACCACTTTTCTCGGCATTTCAGATCATTCTGAGCATTTGGGGGGAGGGAGTTGGAGTGGGGGGGTTTAGGGGCAGGGGGAAGGCGGTTAGCTGGCAGGATGAAGAGGAGGGAGATTTAGACGGGTGGATAACCAAACCGCTACATTGTAGCGGGGTTCTTCTAATATATATATATATATATATATATATATATATATATATATATATACACTCACTGGCCACTTTATTAGGTACACCTTGCTAGTACCGGGTTGGACCCCCTTTTGCCTTCAGAACTGCCTTAATCCTTCGTGGCATAGATTCAACAAGGTACTGGAAACATTCCTCAGAGAGTTTGGTCCATATTGACATGATAGCATCACGCAGTTGCTGCAGATTTGTCGGCTGCACATCCATGATGCGAATCTCCCGGTCCACCACATCCCAAAGGTGCTCTATTGGATTGAGATCTGGTGACTGTGGAGGCCATTTGAGTACAGTGAACTCATTGACATGTTCAAGAAACCAGTCTGAGATGATTCGAGCTTTATGACATGGCGCGTTATCCTGCTGGAAGTAGCCATCAGAAGATGGGAACACTGTGGTCATAAAGGGATGGACATGGTCAGCAACAATACTCAGGTAGGCTGTGGCGTTGACACGATGCTCAATTGGTACTAAGGGGCCCAAAGTGTGCCAAGAAAATATCCCCCACACCATTGCACCACCACCACCAGCCTGAACCGTTGATACAAGGCAGGATGGATCCATGCTTTCATGTTGTTGACGCCAAATTCTGACCCTACCATCCGAATGTCGCAGCAGAAATCGAGACTCATCAGACCAGGCAACGTTTTTCCAATCTTCTATTGTCCAATTTTGGTGAGCCTGTGCGAATTGTAGCCTCAGTTTCCTGTTCTTAGCTGACAGGAGTGGCACCCGGTGTGGTCTTCTGCTGCTGTAGCCCATCTGCCTCAAGGTTCGACGTGTTGTGCGTTCAGAGATGCGCTTCTGCATACCTCGGTTGTAATGAGTGGTTATTTGAGTTACTGTTGCCTTTCTATCAGCTCGAACCAGTCTGGCCATTCTCCTCCGACCTCTGGCATCAACAAGGCATTTTCGCCCACAGAACTGCCGCTCACTGGATATTTTCTCTTTTTCGGACCATTCTCTGTAAACCCTAGAGATGGTTGTGCGTGAAAATCCCAGTAGATCAGCAGTTTCTGAAATACTCAGACCAGCCCGTCTGGCACCAACAACCATGCCACGTTCAAAGTCACTTAAATCACTTTTCTTCCCCATTCTGATGCTCGGTTTGAACTGCAGCAGATCGTCTTGACCATGTCTACATGCCTAAATGCATTGAGTTGCTGCCATGTGATTGGCTGATTAGAAATTTGCGTTAACGAGCAGTTGGACAGGTGTGCCTAATAAAGTGGCCGGTGAGTGTATATATATATATATATATATATATATATATATATATATATATATATATATATATATATATATATATATATATATATATATATATATATATATATTTCAAGTTAGTTGAAATGTCAGGACATTGTGGCATTGCTTTCGTTGAATCTAGTGCCTGTTATTTTACACCATATAAAAGGTTGTCATGGCCAGTGTTTCAAAAACATCCACGATGTGAGATCACCATTTTCTGCCACATTTAAATTGTGACAAAGTCTGACTAATATGTAGTCTTAAGACATGCTGGCCTGTAACTAAAGGTCCAACAATGCAACATTCAGAAGCCAAATGCCTTGTTGAAATGAGCCCTGCCTGCTGAATAAGAACAGCACCATGATGCTAAATAATGTACAAAATAATGTGCTTGTTGTGGTTTGCTCAACGTTATGAACAATATCATCTTACCAAAACTAAGGTCCCCTAAAACTTGGGTGTTCTGTGCTTCCTGCGTTTGTGTCAGTTCGAATTTTAGGAGACATAAATCCGCCTTTAATCCTCAAACTTTATGGACACCATAAAGTGTTCAAGGCAGATGGCATGTAAAATGAGTATTAAGCTCAACTGGAACGAAAACTACGAATTTGATCATCATCTTTATTGTACGTGAGTCTTTCTCCCAGTTCATGCTGTCACTGTCGTAGCCAGGAATTTTTTTGTTTGTTTGTTTGTTTTTGTTTTATACCCCCCTTTTTTTCACCCCAATTGTATCCAGTCAATTACCCCACTCTTCCGAGTGTCCCAGTCGCTGCTCCACCCCCTCTGCCGAACCGGGGAGGGCTGCAGACTACCACATGCTTCCTCCGGTACATGTTGAGTAGTAAGCCGATTCTTTTCACCCGACAGTGAGGAATTTCCCCAGGAAGACGTAACGTGTGGAAGGCTCACGCTATTCCCCCCAGTTCACCCTCCCCCCGAACAGGCACCCCGACCGACCAGAGGAGGCGCTAGTGCAACGACCAGGACACATACACACATCCAGCTTCCCACCCGCAAACACAGCTAATTGTGTCTGTGGAGACGCCCGACCAACCCGGAGATAACACGGGCATTCGAACCGGCGATCCCCGTGTTGGTAGTCAACTGAATAGACCGCCACGCCACCCGGACGCCCCAGGAATTTCTTTTGGGAGAGGTTGAAAAAATATATTAAACATTTTCAGTACAGACTAACATTGGAACGCATAGATGTATGTGTGTGTATATATGGATTACATGAATAATAGGCTATTTCACAGAAGTCAAGTAATTTTTTTTGTATAGCCTCGTGGGCTTTACAGCAACACTTTACAGAACCGTAGAAAAGCAGTAGTATTCAGTTATAAGTTGGTTATACCTGCTTTTAGACACAGCATAAGACAATTGATTGTTTTTTGAAGGTCTTTCAAATTGAACACAAACACGTTATTCATAATTCTGATTGGCCACCCGCATGGCTATACTTATAGGCAGCAGATGGTAGGGCAAATAAAACTTAAACGATTTCAAGATAAATAACATGATGGATTAAGAAGTGTGTCTCTAAGATGACGTGTGGTTTATTAATAATTTCATATTTATGACGATCATTTCATAATAAATTCACAACGGTGTCTTCCTCACTAGTGGTAACGTTACTCAAGAACGGCATTTTTTTTCCTCGCTAGCTTGTGGTCCGTGTCCCCTCGCAGTGGGCGGAGCCTGTTATCTACTACTACTACTTTCGGCTGCTCCCGTTAGGGGTCGCCACAGCGGATCATCCGTTTCCATTTCTTCCTGTCTTCTGCGTCTTCCTCTATCACACCAGCCACCTGCATGTCTTCCCTCACCACATCCATAAACCTCCTCTTTGGCCTTCCTCTTCTCCTCTTCCCTGGCAGCTCCATATTCAGCATCCTTCTCCCAATATACTCAGCATCTCTCCTCCACACATGTCCAAGCCATCTCAATCTTGCCTCTCTTGCTTTGTCTCCAAACTGTCCAACCTGAGCAGTCCCTCTAATATAATCGTTCCTAATCCTGTCCTTCTTCGTTACTCCCAGTGAAAATCTTAGCATCTTCAACTCTGCCACCTCCAGCTCCGCCTCCTGTCTTTTCGTCAGTGCCACTGTCTCCAAACCATATAACATAGCTGGTCTCACAACCATCTTGTAAACTTTCCCTTTAACTCTTGCTGGTACCCTTCTGTCGCAAATCACTCCTGACACACTTCTCTACCCACTCCAACCTGCCTGCACTCTCTTTTTCACCTCTCTACTGCACTCCCCGTTACTTTGGACAGTTGACCCCAAGTATTTAAACTCAAATGCCTTTGTCACCTCCACTCCTTGCATCCTGACCATTCCACTGTCCTCTCTCTCATTCACGCATAGGTATTCTGTCTTGCTCCTACTGACTTTCATCCCTCTTCTCTCCAGTGCATACCTCCACCTCTCCAGGCTCTCCTCAACCTGCAGCCTACTCTCACTACAGATCACAATGTCATCCGCGAACATCATCGTCCATGAAGACTCCTGCCTAATCTTGTCCGTCAACCTGTCCATCACCATTGCAAACAAGAAAGGGCTCAGAGCCGATCCTTGATGTAATCCCACCTCCACCTTGAACCCATCTGTCATTCCAACCGCACACCTCACCACTGTCACACTGCCCTCATACGTATCCTGCACCACTCCTACATACTTCTCTGCAACTCCTGACTTCCTCATACAATACCACACCTCCTCTCTCGGCACTCTGTCATAAGCTTTCTCTAAATCTACAAAGACACAATGCAACTCTTTCTGGCCTTCTCTATACTTCTCAATCAACATTCTCAAAGCAGACATCGCATCTGTGGTGCTCTTTCGTGGCATGAACCCATACTGCTGCTCGCTGATCATCACCTCTCCTCTTAACCTAGCTTCTATTACTCTTTCCCAAATCTTCATGCTGTGGCTGATCAACTTTATACCTCTGTAGTTGTTACAGTTCTGCACATCGCCCTTGTTCTTGAAAATCGGTACCAGTATGCTTCTTCTCCACTCCTCAGGCATCCTCTCACTTTCCAGGATTGTGTTAAACAATTTAGTTAAAAACTCCACTGCCATCTCTCCTAAACATCTCCATGCCTCCACAGGTATGTCATCAGGACCAACTGCCTTTCCACTCTTCATCCTCTTCATAGCTTCCCTCACTTCCTCCTTGCTAATCCACTAAACTTCCTGATTCACTATCCCTACATCATCCAACATTCTCTCTCTCTCATTTTCTTCATTCATCAGCCCCTCAAAGTATTCCTTCCACCTTCTTCGCACACTCTCCTCGCTTGTCAGCACATTTCCATCTTTATCCTTGATTGCCCTAACTTGCTGCACATCCTTTGCAGCTTGGTCCCTCTGTCTAGCCAATCGGTACAAGTCCTTTTCTCATTCCTTAGTGTTCAACCTCTCATACAACTCACCATACACCTTTTCCTTTGCCACCTCGCTCTTTGCTTTACGTTGCATCTTCTTGTACTCCTGTCTACTTTCTTCATCTCTCTGACTATCCCACTTCTTCTTTGCCAACCTCTCCCTATGTATACTTTGCTGTATTTCCTCATCCCACCACCAAGTCTCCTTGTCTTCCTTCCTCTGTCCTGATGACACACCAAGTACCTTCCTAGCTGTCTCCCCCACTATTTCTGCAGTGGTTGTCCAGCCATCTGGAGACTCTTCACTACCACCCAGTGCCCGTTTTAACTCCTCCATGATCTCCACACAACAGTCTTCCTTCTTCAACTTCCACCATTTGATCTTCGGCTCTGCCTTCACTCTCTTCCTCTTCTTGGTCTCCAAAGTCATCCTACAGACCACCATCCGATGCTGCCTAGCTACGTTCTCCCCTGTCACCACCTTGCAGTATCCAGTCCCTTTCAGATCACACCTTCAACATAAGATATAGTCCACCTATGTGCACTTTCCTCCACTCTTGTATGTCACCCTGTGTTCCTCCCTCTTCTTGAAATATGTATTCACCACAGCCATTTCCATCCTTTTCGCAAAATCGACCACCATCTGTCCTTCCACATTTCTCTTCTTGACTCCATACCTTCCCATCACCTCCTCATCACCTCTGTTCCCTTCACCAACATGTCCATTGAAGTCCGCTCCAATCACCACTCTCTCCTCCTTGGGTACCCTCTCCACCATGTCGTCCAACTCACTCCAGAATTCTTCTTTTTCATCCATCTCACACCCAACTTGCAGGGCATATGCGCTGATAACATTCAGCAATAAACCTTCAATGTCCAGCTTCATACTCATCACTCTGTCTGACACTCTCTTCACCTCCAACACGCTCTTGACATACTCTTCCTTCAGAATTACCTCTACCCCATTACTCCTCCCATTCACACCATGGTAGAAGAGTTTGAACCCACCTCCGATACTCCTGGCCTTACTCCCCTTCCACCTGGTCTCTTGCACACACAGTATGCCTACCTTTCTTCTTTCCATCATGTCAGCCAGCTCTCTCCTTTTACCAGTCATAGTGCCAACATTCAAAGTTCTGACTCTCACCTCCACACTCCTACCCTTTCTCTTCTCTAGCTGCCTCTGGACATGCTTTCCCCCTCTCCTTCTCCTTCGCCCAACAGTAGCATAGTTTCCACCGACACCCTTCTGGTTAACAGTACCGGTGGCGGTCGTTGGTAACCCGGGCCTCGACCGATCCGGTATGTAAGTCTTATTTATGATCCGCATATTTGATTTGGCAAAGATTTTACGCCGGATGCCCTTCCTGACGCAACCCTCCCCATTTGTCCGGGCTTGGGACCGGCACTAAGGATGCACTGGCTTGTGCATCCTCAGTGGCTGGGTTGGGCGGAGCCTGTTATAAAGTTAGCAATAACAAAGCCATTTAAGGCCTTTACATCGCGTGCATTATTTCGCACGTCAGAATACGTTTTTGAACTGTTGTTTTTGTCATGAGTGTAATGTCCATAGACGCCTTGTCTTACTGACATAAGAATAATTCAAGAACGAGCCGACTTCGTAGGTTCTTAACTGTGTAGCTTTTACTAGCGTTCATCCGACATACAACCTTCATAACATGCGCTTCTAACTTCCTGTATACGTCACACGCACTGCACGTACATCCGTGAGTAGGTCAAGTTAAACACGTGACCTTTCATTCATTACATCTCCCCCTCTAAGATGATTTTCTAAACATTTCTCTGAACATTTACTGCCAACAATTTTAACCTGTATATCACCCCCCTTTTCACAAAAAATAAAAAATCCCCCGCAATACACAAGTCCATACGCCTCACAAATCCAGCCGGATTGCAGGCTTGCTCACCCTGCCAGAGCGAGTAACATATGGTGTGGAAGTTGGCATTTCTGCTGCTCGGGACTCATCCGTGTTTCCACTCTCCCCTGGAGTGACATGGTCAGGATCCCTGCTGACAAAGGTGAGTGTTTTGGGTGTGGCCAACAGGTGGCGCCTGTTCCTTCTGTAATGTTCACCTTGAGCTGTCTCCACTATGTAGGATCTGGGAGTGGAGCTCTGACTGTGAACAACTGCTGGCATTGTCCATGTTTTCTGTCCATCAAGTTTGGTGAGTACTGCGTCACCCGAGTTCAGTGGGCGCAGTGTCCGCACGCCGTTCCTGCGGTTGTAGTAGAAAGCCTGCCTCGATTTGGCTGCGGCGTCAGCGGTTTTGATCAGTTCCTCTTTAGGCCAGGCCGGTTTCAGGTTATGCTGCAATGTGGGTAAGGTGGTTCTGAGTCTCCTACCCATGAGCAATTCCGCTGGACTGGCTCCAGTGGAAGAAGAGGGTGTAGCTCTGTATGTCAACAGGGCGAGGAGAGGGTCTTCCTGCCTTAATATGCTTTTGGCTATCTGAACAGCCCTCTCTGCCTGTCCATTACTCTGGGGGTAGTGTGGGCTTGAAGTCACATGGATGAAATCATAATCCTCACTGAACCTCCTCATCTCTTCTGAAACTAGCTGTGGCCCATTATCACTAACTACAATTTCAGGGATACCAAAACGTGCAAATGTAGCCTTCAGCCTAGCTACAACCTGACTGCTAGTAGTTGTTGGTAGATTTAGGATCTCCAAAAACCTGGAATAATAGTCAGACACTATCAAGTAGTTTTGCTTTTTGTACTCACACAGGTCTATGCCAACTTTCTGCCATGGTCTGGATGGGAGCTCACTTGACATTAAAGGCTCTTTTCTCTGTGTGTTCTTGTGTTCTCTGCAGAATTGACATTGCTGTATCTTTGTTGTAATGTGCTCTGTCATTTTGGGCCACCACACTGACTGGCTAGCTCTCTCTCTGCACTTAGCTATCCCCTGGTGCCCGTCGTGTATTCTGTCTAAGATCACCTCCCTCATCTCTGTGGGAATGACGATATGACTGCCTCTGATGACTAAACCATCTACCTCAGATAACTCCCCTCTCACCTGATAAAAGTCTCTGACTGTCTCCGGCACTTTATCGACATACTCAGGCCAGCCGTGTCTGATGAAGCCCAACACTGTCTGGAGCTGCAGATCCCCATCCGTGCTCTGTTTTATCTCCTGCATCCTTTGAGGTGTCGCAGGCACCTGGCACACGATGGCATCAATGTGCGCTGCAACATCATCATGAGAAGCACCATCTCCGTAGCACTGCTCTGGGCCTCTGGAGAGTGCATCAGCCACAGCTAAAGTTTTGCCTGGTGCGTATTCAGCCACTGCATTGAAACGCATCAGCCTCATTAACAGTCTCTGGCACCTAATGGGCACATTATCCAAGTCTTTGCTGTTCATGAGAGGCACTAGTGGTTTATGATCGGTGACAAGTCTGAAATTGTCAAGCCCAAACAAGTACTTCTCGAACCTTTCACATGCCCAGACGCTGGCTAAGCACTCTTTCTCGATCTGTGCGTACCTTGTCTCTGCGTCACTCAGCCGTCGGGAGCAGTAGGCCACGGGCTTCCAGTGTTCCCCGTGCTGCTGGAGCAGAACGCCTCCCAGCCCGTAGCTGCTGGCATCTGCTGACACCACCGTAGCCTTAGTGACGTCATAAAAGGTGAGTACCGGGGCGGTGGCGAGTGCTGCTTTAAGGTCTTGGAATGCTGTGTTCTGTGCAGGTCCCCACAGCCACTCTGTCGTTGCTTTAAGCAGTCCATAAAGCGGCTGACCTACAGTGGACAGCTCTGGGACGTATTTTGCCAAATAGTTCACCATCCCGAGGAACCTCTTGAGCTCCGTCACGTTCTGGGGCTGAGGAAAGTTCTCTATTCCGGCCACTTTGTCCGGGTCAGGTCTGATGCCTGCCTCGTTGATGATATGACCAAGGAAGCGGACTTGTTTCTGTTTGAACTTGCATTTCGCTTGGTTCAGTTTGAGACCTGCTGTTTCAATGACCCCCAGCGCCTCTGCTAGGCGCCGGTCATGGATTTCCTCAGTCTCTCCATGTATAAGGATGTCATCCATGTACACCTCTGTGCCCTCTAGCCCGGTCAGAGTTTCCGCCATCTTTCTCTGGAAAATCTCTGGAGCACTCGTTATACCAAATGGAAGGCGGCAGAAAGCATACCTCCCAAATGGGGTGATGAAAGTGGTGAGCCCCCTGCTGTCTTCATGCAAGGGGATCTGGTAAAACCCACTTGCTGCATCCAACGTTGTGAAGAACTTTGACCCTGCGAGCCTTGGCATTATTTCCTCCATAGTGGGCAGCACGTATTTCTCACGTTTCACCGCTCGATTCAGCCTCCTGAGGTCAGCGCAGCAGCGAACCTCTTTCTTGTTCGGTTTCAGCACCGGCACCATAGCAGCGCACCATTCTGTGGGCTGAGTCACTTTTTCAATAATGCCCTCATTTTCCATGCGCTGCAGTTCTTTCTTAACCAGTGGTACAAGTGGCAGCGGTATCCGTCTGGCTGTATGCACCGCGTATGGCTGGGCACCCTCCACCAGAGCTATTTTCACTGGGTCTGTTTTCAGCAGTCCCCTTGAACCGAAAACTCCACTGACCTCATTCATCCGCTTCACTAGACCCATCTCCACTGCCTCTGGACAACTCAGCAGACAGCTGCCTCTCCCCTTGATCACATACACTGGAAAGGAGTATTGTTTCTCCTTGTATTTGGTTGTGGCTTGAAACTGTCCTATGCAGCTGATGTTTCCACCTGGGCTTATGAAGCATGTGTCAGGAGGTCCCAGTTTTATGTTTGGCTTCAGCTTTTTAAATGTCCCTTGGTTGATAACAGTAGCGTCAGCCCCCGTGTCAATTTTAAAGGTTATTGGTACATCACTTATTGTTAAACTAACAGTCCAATCTTCCTGACTGCTCTCTTTGCCAACTTCTCCCAGAAAGTACAGCTGTTTAACCTCTTCAGTGACTTCTCTCACCGCTTTAGAGTGACATACACGCTCCCAATGTCCCTTTTTATGACACTTGTTGCACTTACTGTTCGTTGCAGGACACTTCCGCTCATCGGTGTGCTGCGTCTTGCCGCACCTCCCGCATTCGTCTACTTTGTTGGTTGCCGGACTGCCGCCACCATGACGCTGTCCGCCCTTTTTGTTTTGGCGTTCGTCCCGCCATCGGACAACATTGACGTTAGCCAGCAGGGCCTCTGGTTGGTTAGCTTGGAGGCTGAGCTGCTTTGTTATTGCCTCCGCCTGGCGCACTTGTTCAATGACTTTCACCAGAGTAAGGCCCGCTGTGAGCTGGAACTGACGGGAGAGCACCTTATCTTTTATGCCCACTACCAGACGATCTCTGATATGTTCATCCCTCTTGTCCCCAAGCTCACAGTGTTCAGACAGCTCATACAATGTCCGGATGTACATCTCCGCTGTCTCTCCTGGCTGCTGGCTACGTTGATAGAAGCACGCCCTCCCATGTATGATGTTACGGCGGGGAATAAAGTAGCCGTCGAACTTTTTCAGTACGATATCATAGTCCACTTTATCACCCTCCGCCGCGAAGTCAAACGAGCTGAATATCTTTTCAGCCTCGCTTCCCATTGCATAAATCAGCGAACTCACTTGAATCTCCCCGTCGTCTTTATCCAGCTTTGTCGCGAGCCTGAAGCGCGAAAACCGTTGTCTCCACTCCGGCCATTCAACGGGGCAGTCAAACTTGAATTCACTCGGCGGATTAAACTTCGGCATGACCGCTCGTGTTCCGATACACAGACTATTCTGACACCATGTAATGTCCGTAGACGCCTTGTCTTACTGACATAAGAATAATTCAAGAACGAGCCGACTTCGTAGGTTCTTAACTGTGTAGCTTTTACTAGCGTTCATCCGACATACAACCTTCATAACATGCGCTTCTAACTTCCTGTATACGTCACACGCACTGCACGTACATCCGTGAGTAGGTCAAGTTAAACACGTGACCTTTCATTCATTACAATGAGTACTTTCACACTGAATGCGAATATTACACGGTGAAAAAGCGACGTAATTTAAAAAAAAAAATTTCGGAACGATGTCGATTTTCTGAGCTTTCACACCGCAAATAAAGGCATACTGTGTGGTGACCCACATCTATATAACTAGAGACATTCACCTAAGAGGACAGTGTACCTTTAAGGGAAGAGGCGAGGGGTCAGATAATGCACTTCCGCTTCCGGTACACAGTTGAGTGTCGTTGTCGAACGTATGACATGCAAAGTTGGAGCTAGTAAACTACCTCGACTACGTCTACTCTCACGTCTCCTGTCTCGTTGTTTTCTAACTCCACATTGGTGACCCCG
Source organism: Lampris incognitus (assembly GCF_029633865.1). NCBI lineage: Eukaryota > Metazoa > Chordata > Actinopteri > Lampriformes > Lampridae > Lampris > Lampris incognitus. The sequence continues at coordinate 29,863,972 of NC_079217.1, read as the reverse complement.
ACGTGATCGAACTACTAATACGAGTATGTCTGACAACGACGACGCCGGTGCTAACAACATGACTATTGCTAACGCTAGCATTTACACCGCTACTGTGAAGCTACCCGACTTTTGGCAGCATAATCCACGGCCGTGGTTTCAACATGTGGAAGCCCAGTTCCAGCTGAGAGGGATAACGCAGGATGCAACGCAGTACTTCCACGTAGTGGCGGCGTTAGACGCATCGACAACGGCGCGAGCAATGACACTGTTGGAAGCTCCGCCAGCTGCTGGCAAGTACGATGCTATAAAGACATTCCTCCTGAAACTATTTGAACTGTCGGAGCTGGAGAAGGCAGACCGTTTACTGTCCCCGAATGGCCTCGGCGACGGCAAACCGTCTGAGTTAATGGAAAAAATGCTGTCTGTGCTGGGATCGGCTGATCCGGCCTTTCTTTTCACACACATTTTTCTGAGGCAGCTCCCCGCACCTGTATGCACAGCACTGGCCAGTTCTCCTCTCGCCGCCTCCAAGGACTACCATTCTCTGGCTGCTGAAGCAGACAGGGTTTTCCTGGCCAACCGGCAACAGTTTGTGCATGCCCTGCTACCCCACCAGACCGCCCCACCACCACCTGTGTACGACTATATGGACACCGCGGCTGCGGTGACAGCCCGCCGCCAACCTGACGACGGGCTCTGTTATTACCATGTCAGGTTTGGGGCAAAAGCAAAACGGTGTCGCAAACCCTGCAGTTACAGGGTTCAGGGAAACGCCAAGGCCGGCGCTCGTTAACGGCTATGGGCGCCGGCCGTGACTGCAAGCTGTTGTTCATCAGAGACTCCTTGTCGGGCCGGCGGCTGCTGGTTGACTCTGGCGCTCAACGCAGCATACTACCAGCACAAGCTGTGGACACGATGACCGACAGTCACGGCCCCCAGATGGACGCCGCCAACGGCACGTCCATTCGGACGTACGGTATCAGACATGTGGATGTGTGTTTTGGCGGCCGACGTTTCGGCTGGGACTTTGTGATGGCTGCTGTATCCACCCCGCTCCTGGGTGCGGATTTCCTCTGTGCTTTCAACCTGCTGGTGGATGTTAAAAACTGTCGCGTGATTGATGCCGTCTCTTTTGCGTCATACCCCTGCACGCTTGGGGGCGCTGGAGCGCGGTGCCTCGCTAACACACTCTCCACCGGGGATCCATACCAACGCCTGCTCGCAAATTTCCCCGAGCTCACCACACCCACCTTCTCCTCGGCGGTGGCCAAGCACGGCGTGGAACATCATATCACCACAGTGGGCCCCCCAGTTTACGCCCGGGCCTGACGCCTCGACTCGGCCAAGCTCGCAATAGCCAGGGAGGAGTTTTCGACTATGGAGCGCCTCGGCATTGTCCGCCGTTCTGACAGCCCGTGGGCTTCCCCTCTTCACATGGTTACTAAGGCCAACGGGGGTTGGCGCCCGTGCGGGGACTACCGTCGCCTAAACAATGCCACGACCCCCGACCGGTACCCCATACCGCACATACAAGATTTCTCTACCCACCTGGCGGGCGCTGCCATCTATTCCAAAATCGACTTAGTGCGGGGGTATCACCAAGTGCCGGTCCACCCACTGGATGTCCCAAAAACGGCTGTCATCACACCCTTTGGGCTCCTTGAGTTTTTACGTATGCCTTTCGGCCTTAAAGGGGCGGCGCAGACGTTTCAGCGCCTTATGGATTCTGTGCTCCGCGACATGCCATTTTTGTTTTTGTACTGAGACGACATCCTCGTGGCCAGCGCGTCGGCGGAGGAACACATGACGCACCTCAGACACCTGTTTGACAGGCTCAGCGAACACGGCCTCATCATCAACCCAGCTAAGTGTCAGTTCGGGGAGTCGTCCATCACCTTCCTCGGGCACCACATCACTCCGCAGGGGGCCGTTCCCCTCCCTGCCAGGGTTGAGGCTGTCACCATGTTCCCCCGCCCCCGCACTGTACAGTCGCTGCAGGAATTCCTGGGCATGGTGAACTTTTATAACCGTTTCCTGTCCCATGCCGCCCACATCATGCGTCCCCTGTATGAGGCCCTGCGAGGTAAGAAGTCTAAGGACGAGCTGGACTGGTCTTCTGGGATGGACGAGGCTTTTTTGGCCGCCAAGACCGCGCTGGCCAACGCTGCGCTGCTAGCTCACTCGTCGCCTGCCGCCCCCATAGCAACGGATGCCTCCGACTACGCCGTGGGGGCCGTGTGTGAGCAGTGGGTGGGGGGGGGGGCTGGCAGCCGTTGGCGTTCTTCAGTAAACAACTCCGTGAGGGCGAGCGCAAATACAGCACCTTTGATAGGGAACTACTGGGCTCTTCCTCGCAACCAGACACTCTAGGTTCCTATTGGAGGGCCGACAGTTCACCGCTTTCGTGGACCACAAACCGCTGACGTTCTGTATGGCCAAAACCTCAGAACCGTGGTCTGGGCGTCAGCAGCGCCATCTCGCGGCGGTTTCCGAGTTTACCACGGACATACAACACGTGTCGGGCAAGGATAACTTCGTCGCCGACTGCCTTTCACGGGCGGTTGTTAACGCCGTTCACTTGGGACTCGACTACGCCGCTATGGCAGCGGACCAAGCCAAGGACGCGACCGTTCAAGACTACCGGTCGACCCCTACGGCGCTACGGCTGGAGGACGTGACGTTCGCTGCGGCCAACACCACCCTCCTCTGTGACATCTCCACCGGTCAACCGCGCCCCCTGGTGCCTACTTCCTGGCGGCGCCGAGTTTTCGACACCGTCCACGGCCTTTCCCACCCGGGAGTGAAGGCCTCGACCAAGCTGGTGAGCGTCAAGTTTGTTTGGCCTGGGCTCCGTAAGGATGTTAGAGCCTGGGCCGGCTCGTGTGTGGCGTGCCAACGCGCCAAGGTGCACCGCCATACCAAGGCCCCTTTGGCGCCATTTGTGGTTCCAGAGAGGCGGTTTGACCACGTCAATGTTGACCTGGTGGGTCCCCTGCCCCCCTCCCGTGGTTACACGTTCCTCCTCACTATTGTGGACAGGGCCACCAGGTGGCCAGAGGCTATTCCCTTGTCCTCCACGACGGCAACAGAGGTAGCACGGGCGTTCATCGGCTGCTGGGTGGCCCGTTTCGGCACGCCGGGTGACATCACGAGCGACCGGGGCTCCCAGTTTACCTCGGAGCTCTGGACGGCGGTCGCTGAGCACCTGGGGATGAAGATCCACCGCACTACGGCGTACAACCCGCAGAGCAACGGACTTTGTGAGCGGTTCCATCGGGACATGAAAGCCGCTCTGCGGGCAAGCCTCACTGGCTGCGACTGGATGGACCGGCTCCCATGGGTCATGCTCGGCCTGCGTTCGGCCCCGAAGGAAGACCTCCAGACCTCCTCCGCTGAGCTGTCGTATGGCCAGCCCCTGCGAGTTCCGGGGGAGTTTCTTCCGGATGCTACGGCTCCCTGGTCCGCCGCCTCTCACCTCAGTGCGTCCCGGAGCGCTGCCGGTGCCTTCGCTCCCGTTCCGATGTCTCAACACTGCCTCCCCCGGTCCTACGTCCCCAAGGATCTGCCATCGGCGAGGTACGTCTTCATTAGGCACGACAGCCATCGGTCCCCGCTGCAGCCCCCATACGACGGGCCCTTCCACGTCCTGGAGGCGGGGGATAAGAACTTTGTGGTGGACATGGGGGGCAGGCCGGAGCGGGTCGCTATAGACCGTCTCAAGCCCGCTCACTTGGACATTGGGGAGCCAATGCAATTGGCCCTACCCCCGCGGCGGGGACGCCCTCCTAGGTCGGCCCCGGCACCTGCCTCTGTTCCTGCTTCGGCCCCGCCTATGGCCCGGGTTTCGGCCCCATCTGTTTCCCCTCCTGTGAAGCGCAGCCGTTATGGCCGCAGGGTCCGCCCCCCGACTCGTCACTTGTTTTCCCCGTGACTTTGCACTATGTCATTGACTGTTCTGTTGTAGAGTCTATTTTTATGTTCATGACTTGCGCTTTTGCTGTTTTGCATTGTTTTGTGTAGGTGAATTCTGGGGGGGCCTGTGTGGTGACCCACATCTATATAACTAGAGACATTCACCTAAGAGGACAGTGTACCTTTAAGGGAAGAGGCGAGGGGTCAGATAATGCACTTCCGCTTCCGGTACACAGTTGAGTGTCGTGGTCGAACGTATGACATGCAAAGTTGGAGCTAGTAAACTACCTCGACTACGTCTACTCTCACGTCTCCTGTCTCGTTGTTTTCTAACTCCACAACATCAACCAATCACTTTGCACGGAACGGACATCGCCTCACAACTCCTAATGACAATGGCGGACCTGTTGTTTCTGTTTATCTTCACCCTGTATTGTATGACAAAGTACACAACAATTATAAAGACTGAACTCAAGGGCAGCGTGTGGAGGAGCATCGCCAAACAACTAGGCTATCAGAATAGTGAGTACTGTGATGTGTAGTAAGCCTGTGGTGGCGCTGCTGCTGTTACGTACTTGTTGAATGACATTGAACACCATAGAAGAAGACATTCAGCCCTAAGACGGTCAAGCTGAATCAACGTGCTATCCGTCTGAGTTTTTGTGTCTCACAGCGGATCATCTATTTCCATTTCTTCCTGTCCTCTGCATCTTCATCTGTCACACCAGGTCGTGGAGCACCGCAACGGAGGAAATGTCCACCAGGGGCCGGACCGGCAACGGACTGATATCCCCCCACGACCCTGAAGGGAAGAGGAGATCCCCACAGGCCCACACACCGCACCGCCGAACCTGAACCCTGAAGAGTGAGTCCCCCTCGCATTTGCAGCAGAAGGCTGGGTTTCTGTCGCAAATTCGTATCGCTGCCGGTATGAGTAGTTTCGCATTTTCGTGTCGTTTATTCGTGTCCCCAGTGTGTAAACGATTTTAGGGAAGATATGATTGGTCATGTTTACTGTCATTTGAAATTACTCTCTCTTTGAATGACAATTGCTCGTACCTCTAAAATTATTAGTCCATGGGCCAGACGATATTTCGGTACACTCAAGGTGGCAAAACTTACTTATAATTTTTGAAAGGATCCATGTATGTAGATGATATTTTGGTATGATAACCATTCCTGAGTGGCAGCTGTATCACAGTTATCAGCTCATGAAGTTAACCACCCCCTAAAGTAAATTGCATTTTAGACGCTGGTGCATATCCTGGTTTAGCCTCATGGTCAGGACATTTTTCAATGTTCTATAATATTGTCTTTGGTATCATTTTAAAGGGGACCTTCTTAGCTTTCATTCAAGCCCTGTTGTGGATATTTCTCACAAATATAGAGGTCACTTGAGCTCTTCAACCTGTCAATAACACACATCTTTCTGCAATTTTCGCCTAAACTATATACTTTCTTTTAGCCCTGTGGCATCTAGGAATATCAGGGACACAAAAACTGGAATACTCACAGGACTGTAAAGATTCAGAAAATGTATAATATACCCATACTATTTCATTGTGTGAGGTGATTGTGAGCCTTAAATGAGAACTAGACCAAAGCCAGTTAGGTCACAAACTGGTCTCTATACATTTGTTTAAATACACAATCAAAATACATGATAAAAAGGAATACCATAGTGAGGTAATGAACTATTTTAATATTTTAAACAACATTGACATTTACATATACTTAGTCAATGATACCTGTAATCCCATATCATTAGTGGGTATATGTAATGGTAATGGGTAGGGTAATGGGTATATGTGAATATGGTTACATTATTGTTATCAAGCTCTGGGTAACCAAGTCCAGAATCAACATCCTGTGCATCAATAGACTACTACCACAGTAATACCATCAGAATCATCACACTGTCATTCATCAAACTGCTCGTTTCTCTCATCATCTGACTCCCCAAGTTCAAAGTCCAGTTCTGGACCATCCTGCTGTTTTTGGTTACTGCAGGTCTGTAACCTGCACATGTCTGTGCATGGAAGTCCATTTGACAGGCACATGCAGCTTGGCATTTTGCATGAATGCACACACTTGCATGTTAGCATTTCCAAGACCACATCTGGTGCAGGTGGGGAGCGCATCCAGTAAATGGCCAGCTTGCCTTCATCGTCTCTCCATCCATACTCAGTAGGGCTTGGCACCACAGGGTTAGCCTGCAGACAGCACTTCCATATTGCTGCCTGATAGTTGGCTCGTTGAACATGCATAAAGAGACAGTCTCTACATGGTGGCAGCTGGCTGGACTCGACCTCTCCCCTTTTGGTGCAGAAGAGCTGGTAACGCAGTTTGTTCACCTCAGCAGTGCTGCTATTAGCAACATACATCCGACAGGTGAACTGCTCAATTTTCTGGAACAGCTCATCACTCACATTCCATGTCTGTCCCAGTTGACTAAAAGTCTCTTGGCAGGAAGTGTGCTTTCTCACTATCTTCAGGGCATTCAGCTTCCCTCGACCAGCAAATGCACTGACAGTGTCGCAGCCTGTGAAGGCATGTAAGCCAATTAGGCTGTCACAGATGCTGTCTCCAAGTGAACTTGCCAGTTTGGTGATGTCGACAAACCGTGTGCAGTTCTGAGTCCCACACTTCTGGTAGATGGGACAGGTGATGTCCTTCTGGAAGTCAAGACAAAGCACCATGACATCAGTGTCCTCAGCTGGGATGATAACTGACTTTGAGCCCGCATTTGCTGCATGCAATGCATGCAGGAGCAGACGGGTGTCAGCTTCTTCATGTGTGGAGTGCAGTTCTGCTGCTTCCTCACACCCATCTTCTGTCAACTTGTAGCAGGTTTCCTCACAGGTCATGTACAACACCTTGCCATGCGGCATAGCTCTGTATCGTGGGAGTTTCCACTCTTCCACCAGAAACTTGATGAGACTGGTCTTGTTGGAGGAACTGCACAGAAATTTTCTCCACTGCTGGACGTGGTGTCCCCCTGCAAGATTCTTGTACTGGAGAGTGATGTCTCCACCCCGGTTCAGTCGTTCAGCATCTTTGATCGAAGTCTGGTGATAGACATCAAAAACAACATCAATCCTCCCACTCTGTGCTCCCTCACGGAGGACCTGGGTCAAGGCTGACTCTGCCACCTGTGCAAAGGTTTTGTTGTTGCCATTCATTTTTTGGACCAGGCTCATCCCATCAATGATGGAAGTAGATGGGATTGGGATTTCTTCTGCAGGAGATACATTCTTTTCAAGCTCTCTGGCAAGTGCAGCCTTGTTTGTTTTTCGTAAGGACCCATCAGCATTTGCCAGTGCCCATGGTAGTGGGCCCAATGGGTAGGCAAGGACATCCTTCAGATTCACCTTCCTGCTTTCAGCCACCAGGATCATGTGACTGAAAAGGTTTCTATCTGCCTTCAGAACCACATCCTGTGCTTTCTTTCCATGAGCTTGTTTTGTGCTGACATTGGAGAATGTTTTCAGACTTTGCTTGGTCATCTTGTCGTGGAATTTCACAGGTGGTGGGTCTGCATCTAACCTTGTTTGCTGGAATGCTTGGTAGGCCTCTTCTCCTTTCTCAAGAGCTCTCAAGAGATCTATGGTCACATCAGGTGGAGCCATGTTGCCAGTGGAGAGGCTAACCAAATCAATCTCATCAGGGGACATAGGATTGAGCCAGTTATTCTCCATAAGGTCCATGAGAGACTGAACATCTGCTTCATCTCTCTTGATCCTTGGACTCTGCAGATCTGGATGAGACCATTTGCACCTGCCTTGACCTGTCAGGTCTCTCAACTGTCTGAGGTACATGCTTCTATACTCAGCTGTGAGATAATATTTGGTCACAGCTCCTGGCTTCAAGCTGAATCCCTTTGTCCCTCCAGCTGTTTGGGTGTCTTTGTTCACCGTTTCTTCTATAGCTTGGTCAACAGGGATTCGGCCAAAGGGATTGGTGGAGCCCAGTTGGACTGAAAAGCCTCCTTCCATGAATTCTGTGTACACATCTGGGTGTGTGATGGGCAGCTCAGACATCTGGGCGTAGTAGTAGGGGAGGTAGCGTGCATAATTCATCCTGTCATAAGCAAAGCACCATGGGATCATTGCTCGAATGCTAGCCAAGTGTAGCATCCAGTCTCCCTCTCTGGATGCTCGGATGAGCCCCAACAAGATTTCAACCATGTCCAAATAGGACATCCAGAAGTTCGAGAGGCTGCCGTTTCCACCTCTAAGGAACTCATGGTAGACTTCAAATAGATCCATGATGCGTGTACAAGAGCTGTTCTCGAGGACCTCCTTCAAAGCATGTTGTGAGACTTCTTTCCCAAGGCTGTCAATGGTCTTCAGTGTCTCATTCAGGTGAACCATGTCATTCCTGTGAGTTTCTTCCAACCAGGACAGGAAACCATTCAAGGTCAGTCGCATGAGAGCCTCATACAGGAGCTTGTGTAGTCGCACTGCCCTGTTGTACTTGCGGCCATCCATAACACCAGCAATTGAGCCTTCTGCAATCCTGCCAGACTCAATGCAGAGGTCTTTGAGTCCAGCATCTTGGAAACGCTTTCCTATTATTGCCAGCAGTGTGCAGATGGTGTGGAATACCCCAAGCCTAACGATGATATTATGGAACTTGTCATGGTGTTTCCATGTGATCTCGACAGCCTTCGCATACAGGGCTTGGTCAAAGACACAGACAATCTTCCTCAGGCCTAAGCACTGCATGATGCTCAGTGACTGGTTAAGCACCTCGTTGACAGTAGACATTTGTGTCGCTGGAGCATTGATGGTAGGCAGATAGCCTATATTGTCGGGGATGACCGTCATCTCTCCTCGAGTCAGGATGTTGAAGCCTGTCCAGCTGCTGACTGACTGTTCTTCTTGTTGTGACATGCGTGCTAGGACCCAAAGAAGGTTTTTCTCTCTGGCAAGCTTAGTATTGGCTGCAGTATCGGCATCTGACTTTTTGCTTTGTGGTGGCCCTACCCGTTGTCCAGCATTGTAAGTTGGTAACATTGGTGGGCGTCCATCAATGCTTCTCTTCTTTGTTTTGGGAAAAGTGGGCATGGGTTGGACAGGAAGTGGGTTGACTGGCTTTGCTTGCACAGCAATCCCATTGACTCTGTGAGATGTTCCCTCACCACTGACAGTTTCTTCAAGACGGTCTATATTGTCCCAGGCTAAAGTTGTGAATATGCCAGGATGGATGTTAGCTGGAAGGGCAATGCCACTCCCTGATGATGAGAGTTTCTGGAGACACAGGGCAGTGTTGATCTCTTCCATCTGTGAATAGGACACACTGTGACCAAGTCGGTTGAGGATGTTTATCAACTCTACATTTCCTGTCAACGATTTGACACTGAATGGCAGAACAATGTGCTTGGAAGGCTTGGTATTTCCACATGTCAGTGCATATACTATGTCATGGCCAAATGACTGCAGAAGGCACTGCACTCTCTGGGATGCATGATCAGGATCATTTGAGCCTGTGAGTAGAGAGTACAGGAAGATAATGAGTGACTCTGGAATGGTAGGACATTCTGCTTCTGGTTTGACTTCAGGCGGCCAGGTTTGAGGAACATCTTGACTTTTAATGTCTGCTCTCAATTTGATGGCTGCTTTGGCTATAACATCTTGTGCACTGACACTTTTCAGGGTCTGCAGCTCCCTTTTGAGAGACTGATTTTCTTTGGCAAGTTCCCTCATGGACAAGTTATCGGGATAGAGGAGGAATTTTCCTTTCTCATCAGGGAATATCTGCAAGGCTCCAGCAAACTCACTCTCCAGGTTTCGCCTTATGTGCTTCTTGGTTGATTCCTTGACTTGGGCAATGCCTTGGGAGTTCATTGAAGCTACCAGTCTAGAAGAGAGATCAGTCATTGTCATCACTTGAGGATTGCCAAAAAGCTCCATCCTGATGAAGAGGAACAGCTCATTGTATGCCTTATTCACAGCAGCTTCATACTGGGCTGCAGCATCATCATCTTCATTGCTGGCAACCTCTCCTTTGGAAACCTCTTCTTTGGTGTAAAGTCTATAGCATGACCTGTGGTAGTGCCCTTCAGCTGCTACAAGGTCTCTACTCACAATGGCAAGGATTCTGCTGTCCCTTTTCTTTGTGGCTGCACTCCTGATCTTTGCATCAGCTCGCAGTTCTCGACACTGCACCAGTACTTCTCTCGTATTCTGTCTCTTGGAATATTTGCTGTTTTTCTGACAAAATATGCACTCTGCATCATAAGTCCTAGATGTACTTGGAGCATGTCGAGCTACTCTCTTAGATTGTTTCTCTTCAGCAGAGACACAACTTTTCTTTTCTTTTGCAAGGAGGCCATCAAGAATTTGCTTCATAGTGAAGATACTGCGACACTTTCTGTGGTAGTAGATTGCTGGAATCTGTCCCTCAGGAATGTCTTTTGCCAGTTTCAAAACTGGTGCATGATTTCGTATCTGAGCTGCCCTGAGCAGAGTTCTCCATGAGTCGACACTTTGTAGTGAAACCAGCTTATCTGTATCATCAGAACAGTGGATAATGCACTCCACCCGTGGGCGCTTTGGTATTGGGTAAAAACTTGCTTGTTCACCAGTGGCCATATTCAGTCAGTTTTCACCTGCCACATACAAACAAATACATGTAACTTAGGTGTATGAACACTCCTAAAACAAAGTTTACTTTGCTTCACCAGCGTCATATTACCATTATTTATCTTACATAGCCACAAATAGATACATTACCTAGTTGCTATGCGACAGCTGTATTTTGTCCACATGAGGCCGCTAAAATCAACACAAGATGAAAGTTCCTCGTAGCCACTTTAACTAATCATATTAACATATACATTAAAAGAACATGCTAACATTATGGGAAATTAGCTAACAATCTTCTCCAGAGTGAGACAAGAAGATAGATACCAGTTTCCACTATATGTGTTTAGTAGAAAGCTATCTGGCTGCGCGTTAGCCTAGCTTAGCACAATGAATGGAAGTACACAGTACTGGTTATCCTTGGTTGTTGGCCAACTAAGAACTGTCCCAGAGTTTAAGCTAGGCTAATCAGTACCAGGGGTGTTGAAATGCTATATTTGTAAAAATCTGGGCAAATACACAATCGTGAGAGGCACAGAAACAGGTTTCCTGAAAGAAAAATGAAATAGCTGCTCATTTGGAAAGGTTATCATGTATTATTTTACTTCTGTTAGTGTACCAAATAAAATGGCACCAGTGAAGTTGTGTCACCTTGGGTGATATCGATATCTGGTCTGACCCATGGACTAACTGGCTTTGGTCTAGTTAGTTTCTTAGTAATAATGCCCTTTTAATTTAAGGTTCACAATCACCTCACACAATGAAATAGTATGGGTATATTATACATTTCCTGAATCTTTACAGTCCTGTGAGTATTCCAGTTTTTGTGTTTTGTGTCCCTGATATTCCTAGATGCCACAGGGCTAAAAGAAAGTATATAGTTTAGGCGAACATTGCAGAAAGATGTGTGTTATTGACGGGTTGAAGAGCTCAAGTGACCTCTATATTTGTGAGAAATATCCACAACAGGGCTTGAATGAAAGCTTAGAAGGTCCCCTTTAAAATGATACCAAAGACAATATTATAGAACATTGAAAAATGTCCTGACCATGAGGCTAAACCAGGATATGCACCAGCGTCTAAAATGCAATTTACTTTAGGGGGTGGTTAACTTCATGAGCTGATAACTGTGATACAGCTGCCACTCAGGAATGGTTATCATACCAAAATATCATCTACAGACATGGATCCTTTCAAAAATTATAAGTAAGTTTTGCCACCTTGAGTGTACCGAAATAGGAAATTTTGGGCTCTGGCCCATGGACTATATAGCTGGACCACCAATCACAGAGCTGAATGCATAGCATTTTCTTCCTATCACCTAGAGAGGCTGCAAAATTCTGATAGAGAGACGAAGGAACTTCCTTCACTTAAACCTTCACATTCCAACACAAACTGAATAGGCAGGTTTGAAGGGTTTATTTCTTCAGAACCGTGTAGGCAGCACGGTGGCCTCAAAGCAAGAAGGTCATTGGTTCGAACCCCGGGTTTGTCCAACCTTGGGGGTAATCCCGAGTCATCCTCTGTGTGGAGTTTACATGTTCTCCCTGTGTCTACGTGGGTTTCCTCCGGGTGCTCCGGTTTCTTCCCACAATCCAAAGACCTGTAGATCAGGTGAATCAGCCGTACTAAATTGTCCCTAGCTGTGAATATGTCAGCCCCGTGGTGGCCTGTCCAGGGTGTTTCCCCGCCTGCCACCCAATGACTGCTGGGGTAGGCTCCAGCATCCCTCCACCCTACTTAGCATAAACGGCTTGGATAATGGATGGACTCAATCAGAAAAAAATGTTTGAGATGTTGACTGTTGAACGATGAATTCATTAAATGAAATTAGAACTGATAACTCTTTTAAATATTTTTTTTTAGCATATCAGGCCCTGCCATGACAGTCTAGAATCAGGACAGTCTGTATTTTAAGGGACTGGTGGCAAAATAAACAAGCATGGAACCATCCAGACCCAGTGCACCCGCCAAGTGTTAAGTCGACCGGATGATTTTTTTTAAGAAAATCAAACGACAGACTCCTTCCATTTCAGTTAGATTATTATTTCGAGGAATTTTGAAATGCTTAAAGTTAATATAGCAAAGACTAATAAGCGTGCGTTTAGAAAGCATTTGGGGGGCGTCAGGGTTGCGTAGCGGTCTGTTCCGTTGCCTAGACGGGGATCGCCGGTTCAAATCCACACGTTACCTCTGGCTTGGTCGGGCGTCCCTACAGACACAATTGGCCGTGTCCACGGGTGTGAAGCCGGATGTGGGTATGTGTCCTGGTCGCTGCACTAGCGCCTCCTCTGGTTGGTCGGGGCCCCTGTTCGGGGGCGGAGGGGGAACAGCATGATCCTCCCACGCGCTATGGCCCCCTGGCGAAATTCCTCTCTGTCAGGTGAAAAGAAGCGGCTTGGCGACTCCACATGTATCGGAGGAGGCATGTGGTAGTCTGCAGCCCTCCCTGGATCCGCAGAGGGGGGTGGAGCAGTGACCGGGACAGCTCACAAGAATGGGGTAATTGGCCAAGTATAATTGTGGAGAAAACGAGGGGGGGGGGAGGAAAAAGGCGTTTTGAGAAGCATTTTTGATGTCCGTTACTCACGCTTCTCAGAACAGATAGGTACGCTTCCATTTTATTAAATGTATCAATCCACACTGACCCCTCGTTCTTTTCTTCTTCTTTTTTACCCTTCGAGTCTGTTTTTGTCACGTTTAGTGAAGCGTAATCTGCACAGACAACCGTTTAAATCACAGAAATATTCCGCTGTACATGTGTTTTGAACCAATTAACCACATCTACATTGATTGATCAAGGCTCCCAGTCTGTGAGCTCGCCTTGTTCCCTACAGGCAGATTCCCCTAACTCACTATGGTGGGCGTGGGAATAAAAACAATTAGTCAATACATGCAAACACTGTTGATTTCTTCCCATGGAGCTGACATGAAAACTCGTTTGGTTCAGTAAATCTCTACTGTCAGTCAGCCTGGTGAAGGCAGGTTAGCCGGCCACTGTCCACCCCCAGGAGCAGCTGCTGACAGGCAGCTGAGACGGTCAGAGACATCCAAACGCAGACAGCGGAGTCAGTGTGGATTGGATGACAGAACGCTGATGTGCTGCTCACGTCTTGTGTCCCTGTCAGGTCGTCCACGAGTGAGTGAGTGTCCACAACTTGCAGCGGCTGTTGCGTGGCACTGTGGGGAAAAAAAACAACAACATTTATTTCATATTATTTTCAAAATTAAACCCTGTACCTGCATTGGAATACAGTTATACGTATATATTTTGTATGCTGATTTACATAACGCCTGTTACTATATTCTGTTACTTTCCAAGGCTGCCACATACACATGCCCTAAAATCAAAGTGTTCACAGTTAAGAATTGTTGTCTGCTGAATGACAAATAATGAGCCCCAATGATAATTTCCATAGTGTAAGAGCTGACAGCACGACACAGGACTTGAAAGAGCTCTTTAGGTTAAGAATTTAGCATAATGATATTGTTGGATAATGTCAAAGCCCTGAGAGTCAAAAGCGAAGATAGGTTCTTTAAAAAGGGTTAGAATCAATGCCACTCCCTGGAGAAGTACCTGCAAAGGGGAAGAAAAAAAAAGACACACTCCTCAGGGCATCCCACAGCACAATACTGTTGCCCTCTGAATAACCTTAACATGACATTTATTAGATTAGTAGGCTTCCAATCTACTTACGGGGAATCCAGCTCAGTAATTGACTCAGTGCTATACTTTTTTCCTTTTTGATGATTGTAAATGCATCTAGGTTGTGACAACAATTCTAAATTGCTTCTGTTAAAAATATGGGTTTGATCTTCTTCTTTTTTTCCTCTCCAAGTGAAACACAATAAGCTATGGCATTAAAAGATGACATGAAAAGGTCATTACTAATCTCTGAGGTAAGTGCAGATAAGAACAAATGCCGTAGGGCATTTCTTTCTAATGTCAGCAACATACCGACATGGGCATATTTAATCAGATATTCCTACTGCAGTCATAGTTCGATTGACTAAGCAGTGTGACCTTTTTAATTTAATTGACTCACTCAACCATGTCGTTTGATCATTCAGCAGTTTTTTGACAGCCTGTTCATTCCATGCTGCCAAAGTAAAGATACAACCATAGATGAGGAATACCCTCTGGTCGTCAACCTGGTGCATCATCACAGTGTTGAAAAGTGTCCTGAATGCAGCGTACTTACCCTGCTTACAGCCCTGCCTGTCAATACATAATCACACTAAGTCATTGGTTAATCAATACATGCAAGACATTGACATTCAAGCCAGGCTCCTGTCTGTATGCTGGATATGTGTCTTTCTTTGTTCCAACTGCATTGTATGCTGAGATCAAAGAACCACATGCACTTGTGTCCAAGTGAATTTCATTATAAATTTGGTGCCAAACAAATATATATCTATATCTATCTATCTATCTATCTATCTATCTATCTATCTATCTATCTATCTATATATATATATATACACACACACACACACATATATATATATATATATATATATATATATATATATATATATATATATATATATATACACACACACACATATACATACACTACCGTTCAAAAGTTTGGGATCACCCAAACAATTTTGTGTTTTCCATGAAAAGTCACACTTATTCACCACCATATGTTGTGAAATGAATAGAAAATAGAGTCAAGACATTGACAAGGTTAGAAATAATGATTTGTATTTGAAATAAGATTTTTTTTACATCAAACTTTGCTTTCGTCAAAGAATCCTCCATTTGCAGCAATTACAGCATTGCAGACCTTTGGCATTCTAGCTGTTAATTTGTTGAGGTAATCTGGAGAAATTGCACCCCACGCTTCCAGAAGCAGCTCCCACAAGTTGGATTGGTTGGATGGGCACTTCTTGCGTACCATACGGTCAAGCTGCTCCCACAACAGCTCAATGGGGTTCAGATCTGGTGACTGCGCTGGCCACTCCATTACCGATAGAATACCAGCTGCCTGCTTCTGCTCTAAATAGTTCTTGCACAATTTGGAGGTGTGTTTAGGGTCATTGTCCTGTTGTAGGATGAAATTGGCTCCAATCAAGCGCTGTCCACTGGGTATGGCATGGCGTTGCAAAATGGAGTGATAGCCTTCCTTATTCAGAATCCCTTTTACCCTGTACAAATCTCCCACCTTACCAGCACCAAAGCAACCCCAGACCATCACATTACCTCCACCATGCTTAACAGATGGCGTCAGGCATTCTTCCAGCATCTTTTCATTTGTTCTGCGTCTCACAAACGTTCTTCTTTGTGATCCAAACACCTCAAACTTGGATTCATCCGTCCACAACACTTTTTTCCAGTCTTCCTCTGTCCAATGTCTGGGTTCTTTTGCCCATCTTAATCTTTTTCTTTTACTGGTCAGTCTCAGATATGGCTTTTTCTTTGCCACTCTGCCCTGAAGCCCAGAATCCCGCAGCCGCCTCTTCACTGTAGATGTTGACACTGGTGTTTTGCGGGTACTATTTAATGAAGATGCCAGTTGGGGACCTGTGAGGCGTCTGTTTCTCAAACTAGAGACTCTAATGTACTTATCTTCTTGCTCAGTTGTGCAACGCGGCCTCCCACTTCTTTTTCTACTCTGGTTAGAGCCTGTTTGTGCTGTCCTCTGAAGGGAGTAGTACACACCGGTGTAGGAAATCTTCAATTTCTTAGCAATTTCTCGCATGGAATAGCCTTCATTTCTAAGAACAAGAATAGACTGTCGAGTTTCAGATGAAAGTTCTCTTTTTCTGGCCATTTTGAGCGTTTAATTGACCCCACAAATGTGATGCTCCAGAAACCAAATCTGCTCAAAAGGAAGGTCAGTTTTGTAGCTTCTGTAATGAGCTAAACTGTTTTCAGATGTGTGAACATGATTGCACAAGGGTTTTCTAATCATCAATTAGCCTTCTGAGCCAATGAGCAAACACATTGTACCATTAGAACACTGGAGTGATAGTTGCTTGAAATGGGCCTCTATACACCTATGTAGATATTGCACCAAAAACCAGACATTTGCAGCTAGAATAGTCATTTACCACATTAGCAATGTATAGAGTGTATTTCTTTAAAGTTAAGACTAGTTTAAAGTTATCTTCATTGAAAAGTACAGTGCTTTTCCTTCAAAAATATGGACATTTCAATGTGATCCCAAACTTTTGAACGGTAGTGTATACATATACATATACATATATATATATATTTCCCTGTTTGCTCTCATTTCTGTTGTTAGCTTTTAGCTTTCAAGTGTGTATAGATCTCTGCTCCGTTGTCAGTTCCATTCCACTAAAAACCCTCTGAGCTATTATTGTGCCTGTGAGATAAAAGAAAGTCTTAAGAAGTTTAACAGAGCTACTGTCATAATATAACTTAAGTATCTCATTTGCCATATATGTACTGCGGATTACAGAGGAGACTTGTGAACACGGCCTAGTGAGTTTTTCCTCACAATGATGTCCTTTTTTTGAGTCCCATGAAATACCTTCTTCAAAAACAGAGTTAAGCTGTGGATAATTTGTCCTGTCACATTTAATGCTAGATTTTCACATCAGATGGCTCTGTCAGGTAGACTTACAAGAGGGAGCTTATAGAAATCCCTATACATGGCAGGGGGTAAAAACATCTGAACCCTGTTTTTACCTTCTTAAAAGTTTGTAAGACATATGTAGATAGCTCCATAGTATCAGTATGATTTGTAGTATTGATTTCAGTATCCGTAAGTCAAAGTGGGGTCTTTTAAAAAAACAAAAAACCCTAAAAATATCATTGTTCATATTAAAGCGATTATAACAAGGAGCTCATTATTTGCATGCCTTTTTATATACTAAAACATCATTATCATGGTACATATTTATCGGTCCTTACTTAAAGAATCAAACAACATTCATGTTTACCTCTGAGACTGGAACATGCAGTCCATTTGTCAGGAAGTGAAGTTTTAAGCCCTGCAGAGGACCAGACTGGAGCCTCGTGGCAGCTCCACAAAAAGGAGCTTTATTTATAGCAGCTGAACAACAGGAAGGAAAAAAGGAGGCCAGATCTACCTGGCAAGATGTGTAGGAATGACATGGGCTCAGCGAAGTGTAAACTGAGCATAGGGAGGAGGGTACAGTTGAGTAGATAGAACGCTATGGGAAAGAGAAGGCAGGGCAAGAGATAGAGCAAGAGAGAGAGGGTGGTAAAGTACACAACAAGGTCCCACAGCAGAGAAGACAGGTCAAAAAGTTCCCCTCCCTGTCCGCTGATGAGCCAGCGGCTGTACCTTATGCCTCCCAGGGCAGGGAGGAACAACAGGGATTCAGAGCATGCATGTGCAAACAGTACTCTGCAGCCTTGCTCAGAACACAGTCAATGAGGTATTTGTGAAAGGGTGTTAATCTACATCTTTATATTCCAAGACAAATGCCGCCATGTACACTCATAGAGATAATTTTGGGAATATTGCAATAAAAACCAAACCTTTTCAGATGACAAAAGGCAATAATAAATGGTAAAGTGTTTACATGACTCATTTTGCCAGCTAATTTGATTTCATGTAGGCTGTCATACTCCAATTTATATCTGGAATGTGACTTTAACTGAGCCAAACACAGTTGAGTATTTAAATGCACAGATGTTTTGGGGTAATGTCAGAATATTAACACACACACACACACACAAATATATATATATATATATACACACACACACACACACACACACACACACACACACACACACACACACACACACACACACACACACACACACACATGCTGAGTCCAACTTACTATGTAGGTCATCCATGCTATCGAAAAAGTCAAAGAGCCAGTCAATGTAGTGTTCTCCCACATGGAAAATGTATACTTGATTGTTTGAATTGTTGACATGATTTTTTTTTTTGTAAGTTGTGCAGAAACGAGGAAGATATTAAAGCATCATTCCTAACAGAGGGAATTAATTGAACACTGGCTTTAAGTCAGTTTGGATTTTGCCAGATCGAGGACGGAAAAATTCAATTTGACATTCAGCAGCCTCCAACACAGATCATACCACACATGCTCCCAATTTTGAATGATCACAGAGAGGGAGCACAAAGTTAGAGTTCATCTTGGCTTTCCATATTCCTACGTAACTGCCTCTTCACTGTGAATAGGGCTGTGCCAGACCAACATCCATGCCTCCCACCCTGTGGAATACAGCCAGCACTTAAGATGCAAATATCATATCAGGGCAACCTATACAGCAGCTTGTTTATGAGGCATTTTTTTAGCAGCTAGAGATTAATGAATAATTTATCGGTAATCCAATCTCAAAGCCACAGGGGAGGTATGTGTGTGATGAGACCCTAGACTTTACTTGACTCACTCACGCGGTGATGCTGGAGGGGAAGGCCTTCTCTCTTACTCATTAGAGGGAAGGATGGGGAAACAGATGTGGGCCTGGATCCATTATTTTGCAGACAAATGTGTGACTAGGGCACATGGACAGCCAATACCCCACCTGTCAGGGTATTCACACAGAAAAGTATGTGGAAGGAGAAATGGGGGATTTGGGAGGTGAGGGCGAGGGGCAGAGGTTCTGCTAATACACACCATCGATTTCCACCTTCCCATAGTATGACAACCATTTCAGGAAAATGACATTAAGTCCAATTAAAAGAAATAACTGAGAAGGAATCTGTCAGTGACCCACAGCCATCACCTCCATTGATGTGCGTGAAACATGCATCAAGAGAAAGCAATGACCCCAGACAAGGGTCAACCCTCTGCCAAGAGCAAATGTTGGTATGTCGTCTGTCATAGCATGACTTGAGAGTTAAACCTGGGAGACTTAAAAGTCTCAATGAGAAACTCTTCTAACATTACATGTCTATGGGGTGTAGAGTCCCAATGGCAGATCACTAAATCATACTTTAGACTGGCCTAACATGAGACCAAGTCCTTAAGTCATTTCAGTTTGTATTTATATTGGTGTTATCTGTCAAATTGGTCCACCATTTTGAGTTAAAGTACACAATCCACTAATTAGTAAACAAAAAACATCTTGCAAATCTCCCACACCTTTTTTTCTTCTTCAAAATGATATCCTATGATAATACTGGAGACCTCAGCAATTGTGACTGAAATGGAAATTAGATGGGGTTTTTCACTAACACATTCCACCATTGCTATCTGGTCTTCCAGGGAGTTATTTTGAGGCAAATTTGGGTCACGACTTGGCTAGGTGTTATTTTTAAACATCGGCCCCTTTAGCCAGTGTCTGGAAGCTATAATGAATTCAACCAGGCTTTGCACGATTTGCATTTCTGAAAGGACAGTGAGGGGAATGCAGGGACTTTGTCAGTCTTACTCCTGTATTTCCTCTTAAGATATTTCAAGGACATGAACAAAACTGGCAGTTCTCTCTGGCCTGAAATGGCCGGAACAATGACGGGATGGCCAGTGCTCGAAACCACTTTGTACTGGAGCAATCTCAGTCTCAGCATACTGAAATTGAATTGATTGAGTTGAATGCTTGCTAGCTGCTGTGTTTCACTTCAGCATGCCTTCATTGGTAACTAAGCTCCCTGGTCCAAACTCGGTGGTGGAGCTCATTCCCTCACTTATTGTGTTGTGGATTCAGCGAGGGTGGAGCAGCTGTCCGCTTTGTGTGTCGCCCTATTCCACTACCATTATTGTTTGACTCCTGGGAATAACCAAATCCTGGTAAGAGGCCAATGCAATGCGAGAAATTACTTCCAAGGTCATAGAATAGGCATGGGTTTGTTTCATTGGGGGCTTTTTCACTTGACCCCTTTTCCATTAAGGAGTTTGACAGAGCTCATATTTAATAGTCTGTTACTATTCTGAGCCTTTAAAAAAAAACAATTAGGCTCTTGAATTTTGTTGGATTATGACAACCTTCTGGATTTAAGAAGCTTCAATTCTCATTCTTTGTAAAATTGTTATACATATTTCAAGCAGTGAAAGAAAGAAAATAAAATTGGGGACTATATTAGAGTATGATAGCATACACATTTATTCAGGAGACAAAAGCTGTTTAAGGTATCACTGGGAAACAAATATGTAAGTGCATGGAGTATTTTGTGAAATATCGACAAAAAATTGCAAAGTGGTATTACAGACTGACATGAAATCAACAGTCTTTCAGCAATATTGCAGTTGTCTCTTGAAATCAGAATCAGAATCAGAAATACTTTATTCACCCCCAAGGGGAAATTGGGTAATCTGTTAATTGAAATAAAATAATCAGTTAATTGACTACCTCTTGCAGTCACAGCAACAGAAGTCATGTTTGTCTATTGCCACTGCCTTGTTACAAACAAATTAGATGTTGTAAATGATATGTTACTGCAGCAGAATGTCAGACGGTTCTTCATTTACAAAAGTGAGTCTGAAATGCTTATGTTAATGTAGGCATGATCCATCACGTTTGTGTTTTGTGTGACAGTGACCATTGCAGCTGAGGTTGATGTGAGCTGCTTTCTGTCAGTGCCATTACAAAGCCTCATCTCTGCTTATGATATTGGAGTGATAATGAAATGATTTTCCACACTCTGCAGGGAAAGGAGACCAATACATTCCAAATGGACAAAATGCAAGTGAAAAATTAAGAATATATGGTTATAATTATAATCAAAGGGTCCGCGGTGGTGTAGCGGTCTAAGCATCGGCTTGGTGTCGATGCCGTTGCCCACTGGGGACTGGGGTTCGCGCCCCGGTCTCGTCAGATCCGATTATGGCCGGACTCGATGAAGCAGCAATCATTGGCAACGCTGTCTTCGGGAGGGGGGCGGAGTCGGCTTGTGTTCGTCATGTGAATGCGTCTCTGTGTGTGTCGGAAAAACAGTGGTTCGGCTTGGATTCGCCTTGTCACAAAAGTGGGGAGGCGTCTCCTTCGAGACTGCCGGCCGGAGAGATGCAGTTGGCGAACGCATGCAATACGAGGGTGGGTGTTGGAATTAAAATAGGGATCAATTGGCCACTAAATTGGGAGAAAAAAGGGAAAAATCAGAAATAAATTAAAAAAAAAAAAAAAATCAAAAAGTATTAAGTTCATTTGTTTTTGTTTTGGATATCCCCCCCCCCCCTTTTATCTCCAATTGTACCTGGCCAATTACTCCACTCTTCCGAGCTGTCCCAATCGCAGCTCCACCCCCTCTGCCGATCCGGGGAGGGCTATAGACTACCACATGCCTCCTCCGATACATGTGGAGTTGCCAGCTCTTCTTTTCACCTGACAGTGAGGAGTCTCACCAGGGGGACATAGCGTGTGGGAGGATCACGCTATTCCCCCCAGTTACCCCTCCCCCCCTGAACAGGCGCCCCGACCGACCAGAGGAGGCGCTAGTGCAGTGACTAGGACACACACCTACATCTGGCTTCCCACCCAGAGACATGGCCAATTGTGTCTGTAGGGACGCCCGGCCAAGCCAGAGGTAACGCGGGAGATTCGAACCGGCGATGCCCATGTTGGTAGACAACGGAATAGACCGCTACACTACCCGGATCCCCTCATTCATTTAATTTCTCTTTGTCTGCACCCACACAGCTCTAGTTCAAAGTGTCATAATTGCAAATGTCTACATGTATCATTATTGATTTATGTTTGGTGGAGCAAAAATAGTAACACACAAAAAAAATATTCTGATCTTAAAAAAACTGTGTTATGTTGCTTCAAGAAATTGTGTTCCAGCTGCAGATAACAATACCTTCTCTGGTAAATTGTGTATTCCATTTACATCTCCTGATGTTTTATTTTGAAACAATATTGCGTTTACGTTGTCAAGAAAAGAAATAGCAAATTAGAAACCATATTGTAGATGACTGCTTGCATTTGTTTTTCTATTCCGTACAGAATTACATCAGCCGTGTTTCAATGACATATTCATGAGAGCAAACAAATCAGACATACTCCTTTCAAGCAAGGTGCAGAGACATGCACCGTTTGTTTGGGCTCTTCTATTGTTTCTGTACATGGGAGGTCTCGCCTTCATTCGATGTCGCACTTTGACTAATTTGTTTGCTGAACAAAAGCTATTCTCAGTTCAATGAGCATTTCTCAGGTTCAAACCAGGGGGAAAAAAGTGTGCTCCTTCATGCACAACCCTCATGTCCATGCAATGTTCTGATATTTCTTCGGTTGTTTAGCAAGCTGGAGGAAAACATACTTTGTGTAGTCACCAATCACAAACAGCATATGACAGAAAATATTTCACCCCAGTCGCCAGGCATGGAAAACTTCTGGGAAGCAGTTTCAGCTTGCTCAGTGTCAAAATGATCTGCAAGTATAATAGTCCTGGCCTGGGCTTATCTAAAGTAGGGGAACTATTTAATGAATTTAAAGGGCCTATTTAGTATTAGAGCACTGTGGATGGGAGCATCCATCATTTGTTTGACTATTCCCTCAAGGCGTTGTCTACTTGACCATGATGTTGTTGCTACAGCAGTATTTTAAAATGGATATAGCCAACATCATTGCATAGAAAGCCGTACTGTATATCACTATTCTGTCCATCTATCTCATGCCTCTCTGTTTTAGGTCATTAGATAAAGCTGAAGGGATGGGGTAGAATGGTATGTGGGAAGGGTATGTCCTACTGAGGAAACTTGTCTTCTAAAGGCTTTTCTGTGGCCCAGCACATCTGTCCTCCGGGTATGTTGGCCTGCCTCTCTCCACTCCGTTTGCAGTGGCCCTGAGCTATGTGTATATTCACTATTATTAGGAGGAGAACTGCTGGAAGGTATATGCCAGGGAGGGTAGCTATTTTTAACAAACGGTGCTTGGACTTGATCCTTCTTTTTCCCTCTACCCTTTTTTTTTTTTTTTTTTAGCAAGCTGGCTTTGTTCTCTCATATACTGTGTCTAATGGTGCCATGTGTCGGCTGGGCATCAGTGAGTTGCTCCCCTACCAGCCTCATCTGACCTGTTGGCCTGTGTCCATGCCAGACTCGTGTGGAAAATAGTCAGGTGTCATTCTCTCATGCCTTTGTTGCTTCTTTTCTGTGTGACGGAAGCAGACATAAAATTTTGTAACAGAGACGGAAAAAAAAAGGGTGAAGGACTCAGTTCAGGAATCTCAGGTTTACATACAATGTTCTATTTATGGAAGGCTTATCTCTCATGCACTTTAATTTCGACTCAACCAGTGGCCAATGAATGAACTGCATATCCGGGCTTTTGAACAGTTTTTTGTTTTTGTTTTTCGCAAGAGCAATGCAAAAATTCATTCATACAGTCAGTAGTCAGTGATATATAGTCCCCATTGACATTGCAGTGCTAATGCAGGGGAGGAAACTCCTCCTACACCATTTGAGCACCACAGGCAGACAGCAGCCACAGTAGCTATTCTTTCTCTCTCTCTCTCTCTCTCTCTCTCTCTCTCTCTCTCTCTCTCTCTCTCTCTCTCTCTCTCTCTCTCTCTCTCTCTCTCTCTCTCTCTCTCTCTCTTTCTTTCTTTCTTTCTTTCTTTCTCTCTCTCTCTCTCTCTCTACACACTCAAACATTTGATTTATTGGTTTTTCTGGAGTACCTTTTTCTCCTCAGTGCCCTACAGCAACAGAGCTTCTTTCCATTCATTCTACCTGTATGACCCCTAACCATATCTTTGCACACAGCGCAAACAAAAGAAAAAGAGCAGCTAAGATCATCTCTCCCCTTATCCTCTCCAAGCTTCCAGCCTCAGACTATAAAGGGCAAAACGTCATCAACAACTTACTGAATGATCAGATAAGATAATCTGTTGATTGTCTGGATCATATTTTTCTGGAGAGTTGCTTCTGAAGAGAGACAAAGGCTTGATAATGATATGACTGTGTGATTATGTCATCCTCTAAAAAGTAACAGAACTAAAGTGTAGCAGAGTAGTCGGACAACTCCTCTATTTCCACATAATAGCAAGGATTACAGATGCCTATTCATCTGTGACACGCCTTGATACGACTCTTGTGCATCCTGCAGTTATTTTTGGTGCTGAATGTGACAGGTATAATTATGGTCACCATATGGTGTTTTCTTATCTTTGTTTTGACGCGAGGGTAGAGGTCATTCCACCACTCACGTTCCATGCCGAGGTTAATGTTGTTGTCAAGGCTACCGCATGCAGGATGTGAGCCCGGTGCAGAACACATAATTTTCTCGTTCCGGTCTTAAAATTGTGACCTTGGCCTGTGGGGACTGTCATGTGTGGGTGCCTGACATTTTGCTCACATGTACTTATCCTAATATCCTGGGCTTCTTTTAGCACTCCGATTCTGAATCCCACTGCCACATGGGAAAAAGCAGCCATAACTCATCTCTGCATATTGGCATACAGTATGCATTTGTTCGTGGCTGTGTAACTTGTGGCAGCCAAACAGTGGAAATAAGTATTTACAGCTCTATTGTGTCTTGTATCTTGTTGTAGTCTCAAACCTTGCCGTGACCGGTGGAGCATGGAGTGACTTGCAGCTATTAGCCCTGGTACAGCAGCAAATGAATCTGCTTTGAAAAGAGAGACACAGAGAGAAAGAAGGGAAGAGAGACAGTTTGATAGAAGACAGAAAATAAAAGTGATGCAAAAGGCTGCAGATTGAGGTAGTGAGTCAAGAGAGACATAGAGAGAGGGCAAGAGAGAGAAACCAAAAGATGAAGAGAAAGAGACTGCATAGCTGGTATTGAGCCAACGGATGTGTTTTGTGTTCCCACAGATGAGTTAGTGCTGCTAGGTGAGTTGGAATTCAGTGTTTGAAATGAAACAGCAGCAAGTGTTGGAACATGATCAAAGGGGATTGCAATGGAAGTGAACACACTGACTTGAGGGAAACCAGAGAGCATTTTGATGTTAATTCACTTAAGTTTGTTGTTTAACTCAGCAAATAAAGACCCCATTTGAAGCATTTAATAGATCCGTGTTATCCTCCGAAACTGGGGTGGCTTAGTGCAGATGACGTAGATCGGTTCAGTCATGCAAAAATGGCAGCAATCCCCATGGGGGATGTCTTGTAGAAGCACCTTGTTTTCTGTTCTCATGTAGGGCAGTTTCATTCAGCAGAGCTGGCTTTGACCATTTTAGAAAAGACTGCAGAATTAAGTGTTAACATACACTGTAACACATCAATAGGAAATGTTCCTGTAGGCAACAATGCATACTGGTTAAGCTCATACCAACTAAATAGACAAGGCCTTTTGCATCAGCCCACACATCATCCGGTGGGACATTTCCATAGTGGATACAAAGTATGATATATCTGTGGTAATTTTACACCATGTCCTTTTAAAACCATTATTTACAGCATGGAGTCTTTTTTTCATTCAGCGTTCAGCAGCCATGGAACTTGGTACAGTAATGAGCTAGGTGATATTTAGTGGGTGGCCCTCGAGACTAAAGCAAAGTGACAGCTACATGCTAGGGTGTAATTTCTTTCTTATAAAACCCCAGTTCGTTGTCCAAGCTTATTACATGCCAGGATTTGTCAGTTGTTGCATGTTGCTGGTTAGTAAACAGCTGTTTTAAGAACATATAAAATGTGACAGGCACGGGCAAAAGTCCACAAATTACCCCCCCCTTTTTTTCTCCCCAATTGTATCCAGCTAATTACTCTACTCTTCCGAACTGTCCTGGTCACTGCTCCACCCCCTCTGCTGATCCGGGGAGGGCTGCAGTCTACGTACGACATGCCTCCTCTGATACATGTGGAGTCGCCAGCCGCTTCTTTTCACCTGACAGTGAGGACTCACACCAGGGAGACGTAGTGTGTGGGAGGATCACGCTATTCCCCCCAGTTCCCCCTCCTCCCTGAACAGGTGCCCCAACTGACCAGAGGAGATGCTAGTGCAGCCACCAGGACACATACCCACATCCGGCTTCCCACCCGCAGACACGGCCAATTGTGTCTGTAGGACATCTGACCAAGCCGGAGGTAACACCGGGATTCGAACCGGCAATTCCCGCGTTGGTAGACAACAGAATAGACTGCCATGCTACCCGGAATCACAAGCCCAGGATTTCTGGGATGGCATCCAATTTCTGGGATGGCATCCAGCACTTTACCTCTACTCTATCCATAGGTTTAGTGGTTGTGTCAGGAAGGGCATTCGGTGTAAAAGTTTTGTCTAATCAGCATGTGGATTGACAAAGACCATACTGGATCTGTTGAGGCCCGGGTTAACAACAGCCACCATTGGTACTGTGCCCTCACATGGTACCAATGGAAACTATAAAATGTACTGTAGCGACCCCTGGAAAACAGGGAACAAACTAACAGAAGTTTTAAGAACATACAAGTCTTCTTTCTGGGCTTAATTCTCAATGTAAAATTATCTCACCTGAAGCCATAGGAAACTGTTGAGTTATACATCCACACAACACATTGCACATTGCTTGGCATCCCCTCATCACAATTTCTTTTTATATATCTTATAAATCCATATAATTTTGCTATCCTGTTTCAATGTTGTATCCTTCTCTCACTAAGATGTGTGACCTTTTTTTTTTTGCATGGTGATGCTGGTCACGTGGCTTGGGTGCTGGGCTGTTCCGGTGGCATCTGGATACTGCTTGACATCCTGTGCATCACATTCTTCATAAATTTTATAGTTATGTTATCCTCTTTCACTGTTGTATTGTGTAAATTATGTAAATACAACATCCATTGCGTGTTGTCCGTCTTGGGAGAGAGATCCCTCCTCTGTTGCTCTCCCTGAGGTTTCTTCCTATTTTTTCTACCTGTTAAAGGTTTTTTGTTTTTTTTTTTTTTTTTAGGGAGTTGTTCCTTATCTGATGCGAGGGTCTAAGGATAGGATGTTGTGTTGCTGTAAAGCCCCTTGAGGCGAAGTTGTAATTTGTGATATTGGGCTATACAAATAAAAGTAACAACTTGACTTTTAGAATTCAATATGGATATGGTGGATATTATTGTGGATGATGTTGCCGTTGGTTTGCATATGATTTTCTTTGTTTTCATGAATAAGAAATGCTATGAATCCATTTTGGCAAAATACATATCTGAGACAGCATTAATCATCATTTAAGTTTTTCAATATATTTGTTGAAATGGAGAACTTTGCCAAAGTTTGACTGTTATGTAAATGCATTTAAGAATGGGCTTGTGAAATTATTGTTTTGTACTTTCATGGAGTGTGAGCATTTGAATACATGAAAATAGTAATCTGTCAAATAATTTTTGCTGTAGCAAGGATGAGGAGGTTGAACCAGTCTATTTTTAGACTTTTAGCTGCACGGGAGCATCAACCTAGAGCATTCTGTGATGCTGAGCAGCATCTAATTTTGTTTCTTGGGTCTTTGTCCCAAGAAACAACTGGCCACTCTGTGGACCGCAGAAATGTTGGTGCTAGATGTCTTGATTTCATTGGAGAAAAAAAAGGGGGGGGGGTCTATTGAGAGTTCTATTTTTACTTTGGTGATAAATTAAACCTTTACCTGGCCCAAAAGGCCAGAGTGGGGATGGAGGCAGCTCTGTGTCTCTGGCTGGGGTAGTTTTAAATTGAAACAGTTGTAATCGGAGATTATTTTCTTTTTGATAATCCATATGTGGTTATATTCGAACATGGTGTTTGTTATGGCCAATCCATGACTCACACAGAAGTCCAATGACAAGGCAACCCTTGGGTTCAGATTGGGGAGGCTGTCCCTCCCAATCACACCCCTCCGGTGAGTGTTGAAGTCCCCCAGCAGAACTATACAGTTCCGAGGTGGAGCCCTATCCAGGACACCACCCAGAGACTCCAAGAAGGCCAGATACTCCAAACTGCTATTCGGTGCATAAGCACGCACAACAGTCAGAGTGCTCCCTCCAGCGACTCACAGTCCTATAGAGGTGACCCTCTCATTCCCTGGGGAGAACTCCAATACAGCGGCGCTCAACCAGGGACTTGTGAGTATCCCCACACCCGCCCAGTGACTGTCACCTTGACCAACTCTGGAAAAGTAATGAGTCAAGCCCCTCTCCAGGAATTTGGTACCAGAGCCCATGCTATGTGTGGAGGTGAGCCCAATTATATCTAGTTGGTACTGCTCCACCTCCTGCACCAGCTCAGGCTCCTTCCCTGCCAGAGAGATGACATTACACATCCCGAGGCACGCCCCGGTCCCCTCTTTTGCCTGTCGCCCAGCCTGCATTGCACCCTACCCCAATGTTAATCTCCATGTGTGGTGGCTCCACGGGGTGGTGGCTCCATGTTGTTTTTTCAGGCTGGGCCCGACCAGGCCCCATGGGCCAAGGCCTGGTGTAACAGCCCAAGATATACATCCTGGCCAGACTATACCCAGGCTTAAAGTGGGCTAGCCTGTTTTATACCCCAGGTATATTCTGGGCTAGTCCATTGTATACCCCGGGGTATTATTTAGGCTAGGCTCTTTCATACCCTTCTAGGACAGATTATACCCCCCACACTCAGATACACAAAATAATCTAGGATACAGCATTCAATTTTGATTTTATTTCACATGCTGATGACATAACCTTATAATCCTACAACAGCTAGTGCCAACCATCTGGAACTGTGATGAATCTTAAATAAAATTGAGGTTATAAAATAAAATAATAATGAAATAAAATAAAAACTATATTAGTGAATCATACCAATCAGTAAAGGGTACCAGAGCCCCTTTGTTCTCTTTCTTATGCTCTTGCCATTGTAACCTATGTTTGGACTGGGTACATGCAGTTTCTTGTCTGTACCCTGCAAATACTCTGCTTTGAAACTTCTTCCAACTTTAAAGTCTGCGACCATTAGTTGTACGCTGAGGAAGAAATCATCTTCTGAGCATGAATAACTTTGAACTCAAATAACTACAAGCTCTCAGGACTCTGAACCAATCTAGACTTCTTGACATAACCGTGGTGCTAAATTCTCTGAATTCTGAACTCCACCAAATGCTAACAAGTGTTCAAACTGTCTGAAAATAACCCAATTGCACCACCCTCCGACTTCAATGAGGGCCTACTGGCGGGTGGCCCCCGCTTCTGAACCAAGTGTTCCAACGTCATCCACGTGTCTCTTCCATGCTCCCTTAGCCAGCACAATGCGTCCAAACATAAGGTTGCTTTCCAAACTAATTAAGTGCAGCCTTCAGTGAATCATGAGCTAACAAAAACATACTATCTAAACACTGGTTACAACATTGAAGTGCTCTGACACATTCTCAAGATAAAAAACATGATCTGTCAAGCTCTGGAGACTAAAGCTGGCAGGATATGTTAGCCACTGCATTGACTGGCCAACCTTGGCATATACTGCAACGTCACATCCCAACAAACTGACTGTGACCATGACCTCGGCATCAGTCGCCCATACTCCATCCTGTGATATTCCACAGGCAGTCACATAGTCATTAACATTCTGGTTCAGGTAGTGTTAGAGCTTTGTATTAATTTCAGTGTTCATGTGCTGCATGACTCGATCTCGGATAATGCCATCGCTCTCCTCTGAGCCTGTGAGTATATAACTGATGGATCGGAAATAGCAGTTGCCATCACCTTTGGTCTTGTACGTTCATCTTGGCTGTGATAGTTCAGAGGGTTGGCCAAAGTGTACTGACTTTGTTGATGTTAGACCCTGCTCACTGCTGTGAGGTTCTTTCGAGCATTGTTGGAGAGTGGGCTGAACATCCTGGTCAACTTGGGTTTTTTGCTGACATATTCCATTGTGTCACTGATCTCATCTAGCTACTCCATTGGTCTCTTGGGTTGCTGGGGTTTGTCCTCTATGGTGTCACAGGGGCGGTCAGGAATGGTTGGGTGCTCAAGGTCATGGGGAACATCTGATGATGATGTGGCATTTGTGTAGATCTTTAGGTTGCTGGCGTGGTAGGTGTTACTTAGGATCTTGTCGGTTTTACATTACACGTATAACAGTTACTGGGGCAAATTGTCACATGGCCATTCCCATCTATAGTAATTAAAAATATAAAATTAAAATATTCAATTCAAAAAAATATGCAGTTCCGTGAGTGTTGAGGTGTATGATCAAGTGGAGGTGTACTACATACAGTGCATCCGGAAAGTATTCACACCCCTTCACTTTCCCCACATTTTGTTATGTTACAGCCTTATTCCAAAATGGATTAAATTCCTTTTTTTTCCCATCAATCTACATACAATACCCCATAATGACAAAGCGAAAAAGGTTCTGTAGAGATTTTTGCAAATTTATTAAAAATAAAAAACTGAAATATTGCATGTACATAAGTATTCACACCCTTTACTCAGTACTTGGTTGAGGCACCCTTGGCAGCGATTACAGCCTCAAGTCTTCTTGGGTATGAAGCTACAAGCTTGGCACACCTATATTTGGGGTGTTTCTCCCATTCTTCTCTGCAGATCCTCTCGAGCTCTGTAAGGTTAGATGGGGAGCGTTGCTGCACAGCTATTTTCAGGTCTTTCCAGAGATGTTCAATGGGGTTCAAGTCTGGGCTCTGGCTGGGCCACTCAAGGATATTCACAGACCTCTCTGTACTTTGCTCCATTCATCTTTCCCTTGATCCTGACTAATCTCCCAGTTCCTGCTGCTGAAAAACATCCCCACAGCACGATGCCGTCACCACCATGCTTCACTGTAGGGATGGTATTAGCAAGGTGATGAGAGGTGCCTGGTTTCCTCCAGACGTGACGTTTGGCATTCAGGCCAAAGAGTTCAATCTTGGTTTCATCAGACCAGAGAATCTTGTTTCTCATGGTCTGAGAGTCCTTTAGGTGCTTTCTGGCAAATTCCAAGTGGGCTGTCATGTGCCTTTTACTGAGCAGAGGCTTCCGTCTGGTCACTCTACTATAAAGGCCTGATTGGTGGAATGCGACAGAGATGGTTGTCCTTCTGGAAGGTTCTCCCATCTCCACAGAGGAATGCTGGAGCTCTCTCAGAGTGACCATCGGGTTCTTGGTCACCTCCCTGACCAAGGCCCTTCTCCCCCGATTGCTCAGTTTGGCTGGGCGGCCAGCTCTAGGAAGAGTCCTGGTGGATCCAAACTTCTTCCATTTACGAATGATGGAGACCACTGTGCTTTTCAGGACCTTCAAAGCTGTAAAAAAAAATGTGTACCCTTCCCCAGATCTGTGCCTCGATACAATCCTGTCTCGGAGGTCCACAGACAATTCCTTTGACTTCATGGCTTGGTTTCTGCTCTGACATGCAATGTCAACAGTGGGACCTTATATAGACAGGTGTGTGCCTTTCCAAATCATGTCCAATCAATTGAATTTACTACGGGTGGACTCCAATCAAGGTGTAGAAACATCTCAAGGATGATCAATGGAAAAAGGATGAACCTGAGCTCAATTCTGAGTGTCATAGCAAAGGGTGTGAATACTTATGTACATGCAATATTTCAGTTTTTTATTTTTAATAAATTTGCAAAAATTTCTACAAAACGTTTTTCACTTTGTCATTATGGGATATTGTGTGTAGATTGATGAGGGAAAAAAAAGAATTTAATCCATTTTGGAATAAGGCTGTAACATAAAATGTGGGGAAAGTGAAGGTGTGAATACTTTCCAGATGCACTGTACATTTAAACTTTCAATTCTCCATCACCTTCTTAGCCTATTAGCTTTTGGATAACTAGCAACTGTTTTAGCCCTTTTAGCTAAGCTAATAAATATTCTAGCTTAAAAACATCAGAAATGACAGCAAACACTTGCTTTTTAACACATATATGTTCACTAGGAACCTTCCTAACCTTGATCTACCAATCTGAAGGACATTAGATCAATAAGTGATCAAGAGATTGAGAGAGGGAAAGTGGAGTCTACTCACCATGCTTGCCGAAATTATTGCATGTCAAGAGCAAAATGACTTCAGAACATTGAGGTGCACATACAACTGTTAGAGTTTTGAAATAGCACCTTCTGTAACCCAGGGGTGGAGGGGGGGGGGTATAATCTGGACTAGAGGGGTATAGTCTGGCGTAGCCCAAAATATACCCTAGTTGAGACTAGTGGTCTTGCCCCCTCAACACCAAACCTCTCTGTTGCAAAACTGACAATGATGGTTGTCATTATCAGAAGCTGTCTGTCTGAGTCTCCTTTTGCTGTTTTTTTTTTTTTTTTTTGATGATTCAGGCCATGTCCTCATCAAAATGGCGCCACTCTCTGTGCTGGTTTGCTGGAGACCACTTGATCCAATGCTGTTGAACTACTCTGCTGGGATCCAGAGAGCTTAGCACATGGAGGTTCTGGGCTCTGTGGGGTGTCTCCAGGCCGGGCTCCTCCTAGGTCTCACCAGGAGTGGATCCAGTGCACTGTGTGTGTTCTGTACTGCTCCTCCCTGTGCCAAGCATTTCTTTCAGGCCTGATGGATTTTAAGGCCATGCTCATTCTTGCAGACTTTGCCACGAATGCATCTTTGAAATCATTATACATGATATTAAAGATATGTGACTTCAAAATCGCAAAAGTGCTGAAAACTGTATTAATCTGCCCAATCAGAATTCTGTGGGTATGGTCTGATTGCGTAATGACTGACAGTGGCATCTCGCTGGCAATGTACAAATAACCCAACAACACGGTGGTCAGTTACAGCGTTTTTTTGAAAATGAAAGAGGGAACACACTACCAGAAAATGGATAACTTTTCTCTGCTCAGGTAGTCACTGAATATTGTTACAAAGCAGAAAGTACATGGGCGCTAAGATTGAAATAGATACGATACGTGTGACACGTTTTTCTGTATTGTTGCAAATGTGGCTGAGTACCCATTGTATGGAGCGAGTGAGGTTGTTCCACGGAGCATTTTTCTTTTGTTTTGCTTGGGAAATTACTTGACATCAGCATTGTCCAACAGCCATGCCAAACTCAAGCCAGCAAGAAAACAAAGAAAACCTCTTCTCTCATTTGGAATGACTAAAATGTCCTTTTTTCAGTCCTATAGCTTATTGTAAGAAGCTGATAAGTATGTACGTTTTCAAAACTTAAATGTTTTTAAACTTATAAAATATTTTTTAAAACAATTGCAGTAGAAATGAACACACAATGTGGCAACATGGCAAAGTCCTGCAAAAGGGATTGTTGCTGCATAGGGTGCTTATAATTTACTGTTCTCCCACACAATTTTCTTGAGGACATTTATTTTCTAGTTTTACTATACCAGTTTTAAGGTTTATTTGTTTATCTATTTAGTCATATAGTTAATGAATTGTTTATCCTTGTGTAGATTCACAGAAAATTCCAGTTT
The DNA here is from genome assembly GCF_029633865.1 of Lampris incognitus. NCBI lineage: Eukaryota > Metazoa > Chordata > Actinopteri > Lampriformes > Lampridae > Lampris > Lampris incognitus. The sequence goes on along the minus strand of NC_079217.1, from coordinate 29,830,322 downwards.
CAATGTGTGTGTATGTGTTCCTCTTTCTGTGTGTGGGTGCAGCCTTTTTGGCCCGCTGAATGCTTGAGGGATTAGAAATGTAATAGTCAAAAGGAAACCAAACAGGCCACTTCATGAATGAAGGAATCAATAGATTGATTTTCTTTTTTTTTTAAAGTGTGAGTCCTGCTTCCCTGCAGGGAGTGCCATGATCCCCTAGCATGACTAACAGATACATACTGGGAATGCTAAGCAGCTCAAACGGGATACATCTCATGTCTCCGACAGTGGGAATGGAGGGACAGTGTGTGTGTGTGTGTGTGTGTGTGTGTGTGTGTGTGTGTGTGTGTTTTGGGGTTGATTGAGCGATGCTGGCAACCTTTTGTAGTTCTCTGAAAGCCCATTCTGTAATTGTTTGATCCCTATACTGACAGTATCACTGCACAGACGAGTTTTTATCCCCTTTAACCCTCTGAGACCCAAGCAGTTGCTGGGCGTTTTTTGTTCCTGTCACATTTTTACTCACTTTGGGCTCCTTTTTCACTGCAAAACGTATGTCCTGCACTTCTAAGGCAACAGCACAATCTATAAGCAGGGAGACACTCAAAAATGTCTTTTATGCAGCATAACACAGTTTTCGTGCCATAACTCATAAAAAAAAATGCAAGTTGAATTTCTGTGAAAATTAATTTACAAAAATTAAAAAAGGGATCTATATATAAAAATGTTTTCCAAGTGCCCATAAGTGTTACCATTCTTCATAGCTGCCCTCACTTCCTCCTTGCTAATCCACTGCACTTCCTGATTCACTATCCCCACATCATCCAACCTTCTCTCTCTCTCTCTCTCTCTCTCTCTCTCTCTCTCTCTCTCTCTCTCTCTCTCTCTCTCTCTCTCTCTCTCTCTCTCTCTCTCTCTCTCTCTCTCTCTCTCTCTCTCATTTTCTTCATTCATCAGCCCCTCAAAGTACTTCTTCCACCTTCTCAGCACACTCTCCTCACTTGTCAGCACATTTCCATCTCTATCCTTGATCAGCCTAATCTACTGCACATCCTTCCCAGCTTGGTCCCTCTGTCTAGCCAATCGGTACAAGTCCTTTTCTCATTCCTTAGTGTTCAACCTCTCATACAACTCACCATACACCTTTTCCTTTGCCACCTCACTCTTTGCTTTACGTTGCATCTTCTTGTACTCCTGTCTACTTTCTTCATCTCTCTGACTATCCCACTTCTTCTTTGCCAACCTCTCCCTATGTATACTTTGCTGTATTTCCTCATCCCACCACCAAGTCTCCTTGTCTTCCTTCCTCTGTCCTGATGACACACCAAGTACCTTCCTAGCTGTCTCCCCCACTATTTCTGCAGTGGTTGTCCAGCCATCTGGAGACTCTTCACTACCACCCAGTGCCCGTTTTAACTCCTCCATGATCTCCACACAACAGTCTTCCTTCTTCAACTTCCACCATTTGATCTTCGGCTCTGCCTTCACTCTCTTCCTCTTCTTGGTCTCCAAAGTCATCCTGCAGACCACCATCCGATGCTGCCTAGCTACGTTCTCCCCTGTCACCACCTTGCAGTATCCAGTCCCTTTCAGATCGCACCTTCAACAAAAGATATAGTCCACCTGTGTGCACTTTCCTCCACTTTTATACATCCCCCTGTGTTCCTCCCTCTTCTTGAAATATATATTCACCACAACCATTTCCATCCTTTTCGCAAAATCCCCCGCCATCTGTCCTTCCACATTTCTCTCCTTGACACCATACCTGCCCATCACCTCCTCATCACCTCTGATCTCTTCACCAACATGCCCACTGCAGTCTGCTCCAATCACCACTCTCTTCTCCTTGGGTACACACTCCACCACCTCATCCAACTCACTCCAGAATTATTTTTTCTCTTCCATCTCACACCCAACTTGTGGGGCATATGTGCTGATAACATTCAATACACCTTCGATGTCCAGCTTCATACTCATCACTCTGTCCGACGCTCTCTTTATCTCCAGCAGACTCTTGACATACTCTTCCTTCAGAATTACACTTACCCCATTTCTCCTCCCATTCACACCATGGTAGAAGAGTTTGAACCCACCTCTGATGCTCCTGGCCTTACTCCGCTTCCACCTGGTCTCTTGCACACACAGTTGCCTACCTTTCTTCTTTCCATCATATCAGTCAGCTCTCTCCTTTTACCAGTCATAGTGCCAACATTTAAAGTTCTGACTCTCACCTCCACACTCCTACCCTTTCTCCTCTCTCACTGCCTCTGGACATGCCTTCCCCTCTCCTTCGCCCAACAGTAGCATAGTTTCCACTGGCACCCTGCTGGCCAACAGTACCAGTGGCAGTCATTGGTAACCCGAGTCTCGACCGATCCGGTATGGCAATCTGATTTATGATCTTCATATTTTATTTGGCAAAGATTTTACACTGAATGCCCTTCCTGATGCAACCCTCCCCATTTATCCAGTCTTGGGACCGGCTCTAAGAATGCACTGGCTTGTGCATCCTCAGTGGCTGAGTTAGAATCTGGCTCATGCGAACACGTCATTTTTTTGGCAAAATTTTAAATGAGACATGAGTTTCGCCAGGGGGACATAGCACGTGGGAGGATCACGCTATTCCCCCCAGTTCCCCTGAACAGGCACCCCGACCAACCAGAGGAGGCATTAGTGCAGCCATGAGGACACACAATTTCCCACCCGCAGACACGGTCAATTGTGTCTGTAGGATGCCTGACTACGCCGGAGGTAACACTAGGATTTGAACTGGCAATCCCCATGTTGGTAGGCAATGGAATAGACCACCACACTACCCGGACACCCAAGCCCAGGAATTCTGGGATGGCATCCAGCACTTTACCTGTGCCCCCATCCATAGGGTTAATGGTTGTGTCATGAAGAGCATCCAATGTAAAATTTTGTCCGACCAAGCTGGTGGTAACACGGGGATTCGAACATGCATTTAACGCAAATTGGTAAAATGGTAAATTGACTGTATTTATATACAGTAGTGCTTTTCTAGTCTACTGACCACTCAAAGCACTTTTTTACAATGTATGCATCACATTCACCCATTCACACTCATACACATTCATACACTGATTAAGCCATTGAAAGCGATTGTAACTCACCCACAGGTAGATCAGTATAAAGTTATGTTTCTGTCTTGTGGCCTCTCCTGCTGGCATACATTAGACTGAATGTCAATATCAATGTTTGTGCATCCAATCTGCATGAGCTGGAGCAGAGTTTCATGTCTCTGCCTGTTTCTCTCTTTTGACTTGATGTGATTCATTGTTGACAAGCTACTCTCGCAGATGTAAGTGCTCCCAAACATGCTGGCTATTGAGAGTGCAAAATTCCTGAGGAGTGGAAAGCGGGAAACGGTAGTAGTCTCCAAAATAAAATTCCTTTCTCATTGTGCTTTGTTTGAAAGTTCAAGCTGCACCTCTGGGGGTTGCTCACTGACAGCAGCAGAGAGGAGGTCAGTGAATAACGCAATTCATAGCTGCATGGCATGGGATATTGAAAGCGTTCCTTGAACTGCTGCTGCAGTGTTTCTATGTCTGCTCTGTACTTGAGAATTTTTTTTTTCACTTTCGGGGACATCTTTGCACATGTCTTCACAGGCGGGAAAGTGTGCCAAATTTGGATGGTCGGATGAAAAGCCTTCTTTTAACATAGAGATCCAACACAGTTTGGCCTCTTCCCTGCAACTGCATATTAAAGTGATCAAGATGTAAGGTAATATCTGCAAGGAATGCCATATTGCAGAGAAAATTTGTATCCATGATCAAAGAAGGTTGAATCAGTTCATCTTTATTGACAGATACATTTCATCACTCAACTAAGTGACCTCATCTCATCTCATCATCAGCTGCTTCTCCTGGGTTGGGTCGCGGTGGCATCAAGCTAAGTAGGGCACTCCAGACATCCGTCTCCCCAGCAACACCCTCCAGCTCCTTCTGGGGGTTCCCAAGACATTACCAAGCCAGATTGGACATGTTAGTCCCTCCAGTGAGTTCTGGGTCTACCCCCCGGTGTCTCCCTCCAGCTGGATGTGCCCAGGAGTTATCCTAATCAGATGGCCGAACCACTTCAACTGGCTCCTTTTGACATGAAGGAGCAATGGTTCTACTCTGACTACATCTGATCAAGGATGGTGCACTGTTTGGGCATGCACCAGCCCAAACTGGTGCACTGTTTGGGCATGCACCAGCCAGTCAAAAGAGAGGAGAAGGACAACAGCTGCCTAAGCATAAACCAGTGGTGATTCTGTTTGTGGCAGGAGTGTCAGAAAAGCTGAGACTTGTATTTTCCAAACATTGCATCTCAGTTGCTTTCAAACTCCAAAACATGCTGCACCAGAAGTTGGTCCACCCCAAGGATTGGGTCCCTCAGCACAAACAGAGCAATATAGTGTATGCTGTTAAGTGCCAGGAGGATTTCTGTGACTTATACATTGGGGAAACTAAACAGACGCTGACCAAGAGAATGGTACAACACAGGAGAGCTAACATGTCAGGCCAGGACTCCGCAGTCTACACCCATCTACAGGCCAGTCACTACTCTTTCAAGGAAGGAGATGTGCACATTCTTGGTAGGGAGGAACTCTGGTTTGAATGGGGAGCCAGAGGCCATCTATGTGAAGAGGAAACGACCATCCCTGAAATGGGGGGCTAAGAGGACATCTGTTGTTATCTTACAATTCTGTGATTATAACCATTCCCAAATCCTCTGTGAATAGTACACATGGCCATTGAAACTCTAGTTATTGGTCATGCCCATATTTGCACATTAAACTGGTCATTGGTTTTGGTCATTATGCTGTATTGTACTGTATTGTTTACAAGGGGTGGGGATACCTGCAGTCAGTTTAGACTGAAGGGGTCACTTAGATGAGTGATGAAACATATCTGTCAATAAATGCTGTATCCAAATGACCTGATTCAACCTTCTTTGATTTTCTTACCTGGATTTTTGAGCATGCATCAAGACATTCTGTATCCCTGACTTTACTGCAGTAAGCACTTGTGTCACATGTAATGCTGTCCTCCAAGAACACTGGGATTTCAGTGTGCAGCACAAAAACCTCTCCAAGCACTTCCCGTGGCTCATCCATCTGATCTCAGTGTGCATCTGTAAATCCCCATAAGCGGCACTCACTTCATCCAAAAAGGCTACAAACTTCCTATGACTGAGAGACCTGTTCCCCCCTCGAATGAGATTGGTAACCTTGGTAACTAAATTCATGACATTGCTGAAGTTTATTGTCTTGGCACAGAGGGCCTCCTGTAAAATCAAAATGAAATAGGATATAGTCTATGCTAAAAATTCTCACAAAGAAAACCCACATTCATAACCATATATTAATAGTTAGCTAGCAATAATGTTACCCACCTGATGTATGATGCAGTGCAATATTGGACAGTCAATGCCGCTCTGTTGGAGGAGCCTGGCGAATCCAGTGCGTCTTCCTCGCATTGATGGTGCACCATCGGTAACAACAGCTGAAAGCTTGTCAAAGCCCCCATGCTTACTTACAACACTTTCAACGGTATTGAAAACATCCTTGCCATTGGTAGTGTCATGCAAAGACACCAATTTCAGTAACTCCTCGTGCACTTCAACTGAACCATCATGGCACTTGTGTAAATGAGAAGCTGGCTAACATCCATCACACAAGTACTCTCATCAAACGCTAAGGACAGGTACTTGCAGTCATGCATGTATTGTTTTAGCTTTCCCTCGACATAATTTTGAATGTCAAAAATTCTTTGCATCACTGTGGGATGAGGCAGAGACAGTTTCAAAGTTCTTAGCCATGTTATCATCTCCAAAAACTTTAGCCATCTGTACTGCACATACAGTGCATCCAGAAAGTATTCACGCCCCTTCACTTTCCCCACATTTTGTTATGTTACAGCCTTATTCCAAAATGGATTAAATTCCTTTTTTTCCTCATCAATCTACACACGATACCCCATAATGACAAAGTGAAAAAGGTTTTGTAGAAATTTTAGCAAATTTATTAAAAATAAAAAACTGAAATATTGCATGTACATAAGTATTCACACCCTTTGCTATGACACTCAAAATTGAGCTCAGGTTCATCCTGTTTCCATTGATCATCCTTGAGATGTTTCTACATCTTGATTGGAGTCCACCTCTAGTAAATTCAATTGATTGGACATGATTTGGAAAGGCACACACCTGTCTATATAAGGTCCCACTGTTGACAGTGCATATCAGAGCAGAAACCAAGCCATGAAGTCAAAGGAATTGTCTGTGGACCTCCGAGACAGGATTGTATCGAGGCACAGATCTGGGGAAGGGTAAAAAAAAATGTCTACAGCTTTGAAGGTCCCAAAGAGCACAGTGGTCTCCATCATTCGTAAATGGAAGAAGTTTGGATCCACCAGGACTCTTCCTAGAGCTGGCCACCCAGCCAAACTGAGCAATCGGGGGAGAAGGGCCTTGGTCAGGGAGGTGACCAAGAACCCGATGGTCACTCTGAGAGAGCTCCAGCATTCCTCTGTGGAGATGGGAGAACCTTCCAGAAGGACAACCATCTCTGTAGCATTCCACCAATCAGGCCTTTATGGTAGAGTGACCAGACGGAAGCCTCTGCTCAGTAAAAGGCACATGACAGCCCACTTGGAGTTTGCCAGAAAGCACCTAAAGGACTCTCAGACCATGAGAAACAAGATTCTCTGGTCTGATGAAACCAAGATTGAACTCTTTGGCCTGAATGCCAAACGTCACGTCTGGAGGAAACCAGGCACCTCTCATCACCTTGCTAATACCATCCCTACAGTGAAGCATGGTGGTGACGGCATCGTGCTGTGGGGATGTTTTTCAGCAGCAGGAACTGGGAGACTAGTCAGAATCAAGGGAAAGATGAATGGAGCAAAGTACAGAGAGGTCCTTGATGAAAACCTGCTCCAGAGCGCTCAGTACCTCAGACTGGGGCGAAGGTTTACCTTTCAACACAACATCGACCCTAAGCACACAGCCAAGATAATGAAGGAGTGGCTTCGGGACAAGTCTGTGAATGTCCTTGAGTGGCCCAGCCAGAGCCCAGACTTGAACCCCATTGAACATCTCTGGAAAGACCTGAAAATAGCTGTGCAGCGACGCTCCCCATCTAACCTTACAGAGCTTGAGAGGATCTGCAAAGAAGAATGGGAGAAATACCCCAAATATAGGTGTGCCAAGCTTGTAGCTTCATACCCAAGAAGACATGAGGCTGTAATCGCTGCCAAGGGTGCCTCAACCAAGTACTGAGTAAAGGGTGTGAATACCTATGTACATGCAATATTTAAATTTTTTATTTTTAATAAATTTGCAAAAATTTCTACAAAACCTTTTTCACTTTGTCATTATGGGGTATTGTATGTAGATTGATGAGAAAAAAAGGAATTTAATCCATTTTGGAATAAGGCTGTAACATAAAATGTGGGGAAAGTGAAGGGGTGTGAATACTTTCTGGATGCACTGTAGCTTCACTGTTTCGCCATCTGACAAAGGCTTCTTTGCTTTAGCAAGCTCAAGGGAAACAGAATAAGATGCCTTGAGAGAGGACTCCTGTGTACACATGGCTTTGGTAAAAAAAAAGCTCTGCTGTCTGTGTATTTTTCCCTTGAGGTTAGCGATGATAGCGTCTCTGACATCTCCGGTGTACATGCCATATTTGTCTTTGTGCGTGATATTATAGTGGCGACTCAAGTTGAAATCTTTCATGGCTGATTTTGTTTCCAGGCACACTTAACACAGAGGTTTGCCTTTGAATTCCATAAAACAATATTCCGTTTCCCATCTTGCCTGGAAGACACAGTTCTCTAGACGTTTTTTTTTCCATGCCTCTCCTCAGAGCGTGTCATTGTGAAAGAGGCCTGCTGAGACCAAGGTGAGACCATGTGCAAGCAGTTGCTTGGCCACAGGCCTGTTGTGTTTGGAGGGAGCACTCTCTATCCGTGGACAGTATAGTTAGGGTTGGAATCTGGTTCAAATATGGTCAAATGACCCACTTGTTTCCAACGCATGTGAAACCAGCAATTTATGGATATTTGGAAATTGACCCACGGGTCGTACTGAGTGAGGACGGAGGCTGAATGCGACCTGTGGGCCACCAGTTGCCCATTTCTGATGCAGATAATTGAAGAACTCATGTAGCGCAAGTAACAACACCATTGTTTGATTAGTAACTGTAATGTGATTACTGAATTTAAGAATACTAACATGTTACATTACTGTGTTGCAGACAAATGTAATGTCATTATAGTAACCCCCAACACTGTCACGGACATATTCAATAAAAATGCAGCTGCTATTATCCTTTCACTTTTTATGAATGAAGAACAAAATGAAAACCACTTTATTTTGTCGTTATATTCTATTTTTTTTATTTCTGATTTTTTCCTTTTTTCTCCCAATTTAGTGGCCAATCGATCCCTATTTTAGTTCAAACACCCACCCTCGTACTGCATGCGTTCACCAACTGCATCTCTCCGGCCGGCAGTCTCAAAGGAAACGCCTCCCAGCTTTCGTGACAAGGCGAATCCAGGCCGAACCACTGCTTCTTCCAACACACCCAGAGACGCATTCATGTAACGAACTCAAGCCGACTCCACCCCCCTCCCGAAGACAGCGTTGCCAATTATTGCTGCTTCATCGAGTCCAGCCATAGTCGGATCTGACGAGTCCGAGGCGCGAACCCCGGTCCCCAGTGGGCAACTGCATCAACACAAAGCCGATGGACCAATTTTGTCGTTATATTCTTACAATGAAATGTATCCTCTGCATTTAACCCCTCCTACTGTATTGGAGTAGTGGGCAGCTGCAGCACCTGGGGACCAACTCCAGTTCTTCTTTCCATTGCCATTGTCCTTTTTTATCAGTCCACAGACCAATAAAAAGGACAATGGAAAGGGACTTCTTTCTTTCCATGTTGTAGTTAACAGTACCAACAGTTAACAGCCAAAAAAAACGTGCCTGTTTCTTTCAAATCTCTCTTGTTGTTGAAGACATTGCTTTTGTATGATCAAGAATGTAGCTGCTGCACATAAGGTGGTGGCTTCTGAGTAAACGGACCATCAGAAGGATTCTGATCAGCAAGAGCCATTGAGTCAGTTTTCTCCATCCTATTTAAGCCCTAGCTGCTCCTGTGCTCTGGTAAAATGAATACATGAATATGTTAAGAAACACATTCCCCTGCACATGCTGTGTAATGTGGCAGTGAGCACACAAAGATGACCATCTCACCCTGTCAAGCTGAAATGCAGAGCTGGTGTAAATGAGCAGGAACTGACAACAGGATAATTGTTCCTGCCTCTGCAATTATGAGGTGAATTTAGGTTATGCCCATCATTAATATGAAAATAAAACCAAGACTATTTTAGCCCAAAGAGATTTCTTCGAGAATATAAAGCATCTCTCCACATATCACTTATCTTAAAGGCTGCAAATTGAAAAAAAGCCCTTTTGGCCTTAACTTAAGCAAGAATCTGTGAATAAAATGTATCTACTTAAAACACTTTGTCACATTTGACCTTGTGGGCTCTGCCGGCCAAGAGATCACAAGAAGACCGAGAAGCACCCCCTTGGTTATTTCACTGAAGTATTTTTACCAGTTTCACCTTGAGAAAAACCTTCTCATAACCAACATCAGCTTAAACCCTTACCTACCATGCTGGAATGAGCAATAGCTTTTTTTGTGGTGAACTGTATCTGGCTTTGCTGTAGTACATTCACGCTGTCTATACCAGTGCATACAGTATTTATTACCCAGTGGTGTTCATGCCATCCAAAGGGGGGGCTAAAAATTTGCCCTTTGATGTTATTCAGTCGGCATGTTTATCAACAGTCTGGTCATTTGCTGTAGTAATAGATGGGAATGTGCAGAGGACAGATATGCCTCTCCCAACACACACGCACACGCACACGCACACACACACACACACACACACACACACACACACACACATGAACACTAACCACACAGCAATCTGAGATACGGTACATTGCAACATGCATGCTGATTTACTCTGGCTCTTTAATACCATAAGGCTCACATCATCCACTCCCCACTAGTCAGAATAAAAACGCTTTTCATCTCAAATGGAATGGGTTGTGTTGACGAGGGTCACATAGCAGAAAGGCGCTGGAATCAGAGGTGAGAGAGGAATAATAAAATCAGCCAGCAAACAAACACTCTTAACCTGTTGGTGCGCTCTCCCCTCCCCAATAAACAGCTTTCCAGCAAGCCGTGTTTGCTTAGCAAATGGGATGATAAGGTCCTGTCTAGTGATAAACGACCTTGGAGGGTGAAGCAATCAATTTAAAGGAAGTCTTCCAATTTATGTTTGAATCCAAGGCTAATCAGTTAACTCATTTGGTTCAATATACTATCCTACTCTTCCAAACAGTGACAGAGACTACTCAAATGTGCTGCGATGCACATTGAGACCGTTCTCTTGTTTCACATTAGCCAGTTTGAATGTGGAGATGGGATTTTACAATCAGTATTGCTGAATGGTGTAGTTTTTCATTGGGACAAATTTGCTTTCATCAAAAGAGGCTGTCATGTGGAGTAATGATGCTAGAGAAATCTCACCATACAGCAGGGGCTTTAAGGTGGGGGAAGAAGGGAAATTAAGCCAGCGACAATTTTCTTTTAGTACCACTTGTATATTGTATACTGTCAAAGAGCTAAAAAGGTTTATAGGCTTTACATGTTTGCTCATCATGTTTGCTATTAACTTCCCCAAATCTTCTTCTTCTTCTTTTGGCTTGTTTCCTGACTCTTAGGGGTTGCCACAGCAGATTTTACAGTTTCCATCGGTACCCTGTGTGGGCATAGCACCAATAGCAGTCGTTGTTAACCAGGGCCTCGACTGATCTGGTATGGAGCCTTGACTGATCCGGTATGGTCTTGTCAATCTGCATACTGATTTGGCAAAATTTTACATCAGATGCCCTTCTTGACAAGACCACTATCCCTGTGGATGGGGGCACATTAAAGCGCTGGATGCCATCCCAGTATTCATGGACTTGCTGCACCTATGCCTGGCACCAAACCAAACTTCCCCAAATATAACGAAATGATTTTATGTAAGTGAATGGCTAGTTATGGAAATAATTCAACTTAACCAGACAGAGCATTTGGTACCCTTTTGTTCAGTACCCTACAGTACTATATGTGAGAGATTACATATTTTCAATGAGGAAAATTACAACATTTATAGGAAGCCCAAATGCAATTACAGGATTTATATTTTTAGCTCACACATAGTACATGATACCTTAAAAGGGACCGCTGTCCCATTATTCTCCCCTATGATCCACGCCAGAGCAGACCAAATGAATGTCCTCTATTTGGAAATGCAGATGGATATTTTCTGATTTCTAGAGGAAAGCAGGACTTGACATTTTCTGGAAGTGCAGAAAAGGCCAAAGTTGGGAAAACAAATTTTAATGGAGAGTGCAATGTGGTGGAAATTACATTAAAACAAGATTGATCTGTTTATCCTGAAAACACAGTGCACAGCCTCGAAACCCATGGATTTATCCTTCCCTGAGACAGAGGCATTTGATTAAAAATAAACAAAAATAAACTTGATTTAAGCTTTTAATATTGCATCCTGTATTTTGCTCACTCATTTACATATCAGGTAACACTTAATCTTACACTCTGTCATTGGTTACTATTCACTCACTGGTGGACTTTGGGGGGGCAACCCCCCCCCCCCCTCCGGTGCCCCCATGTTTGAAAAAACGCTGCAGCAGTGCCCTCTTGGATGCACCTATGATAGATAGAACATGATAAAGTGCCCTCTCGGGTGCTCTTCCAGTGGATAAAATGTGATAAAATGCCCTCACGGTGGCGAAAGTATGATATGGTGTCCTCTAGGGTGGCCTTTCCAGTGGAGAAAGCATGATGAAGTACCCTCAAGGGTGACCTGCCAGTGGAGAAAGTGTGATGAAGTGCCTTCTAGCATCCCCTTCCAGTGGATAAAATGTGATAAAATGCCCTCAAGGGTGACCTTCAGGTGGAGAAAACGTTATGTAGTGTCCTCTAGGGCAGTGTTTCTCAACCGGGGGTCCGCGGACCCCTAGTGGTCCGTGGTGTAATTGCAAGGGGTCCGTGAAAATAAAATATCTTTAAAAAAAAGATCCTATGACATTTATAGAAATTGGATTATTCTACTCAAATGTGACTGAGACCTTTATCTACCTAAACTGTAAAGGGTAACAGGACTTTTTTTCTCTAATTACATCTGTTTCACACGTGTAATTTGTTGTATTTTAATAAGAGATCTCACTCCCGTTTGCATTGTTAAAAGTTACTGCATAAAAATTCTGCTGTTACATATATCTGAAAGTTACTGAATACATATTCTGTTTTGTTACATATATCTGTAAGTTACTGCATAAGAATTCTGTTTTGTTAACTATGTCTAAGTTACAACTGAAAGCTCTTATTTTTGCCCCAAAGAGTGAATAAACGCTATGATGCAATTTAAAATGCAGTTTCTACTGTTTCTATCAAATTGCAACCCCCCTCCCCCAAGATCAGGTGGAGGGGTCCTCAGGGTAGATCGAAAATATGCAGGGGGTCCAGGACCCCAAAAAGGTTGAGAACCACTGCTCTAGGGTGGCCTTGCCAGTGGAGAAAGTGTGATAAAGTACCCTCAAAGATGCCCTTCCAGCTAACAAAGTGTAATAAAGTGCCCTCTAGGGTGCCCTTCCAGTGGAGAAAATGTGATAAAGTGCCCTCTAGAGTGCCTTTCCAGTGGACAAAACCTGATAAAGTGCCCTCAAGGATGCCCTTCCAGTGGAGAAAATGTGATAAAGTGCCCTCTCGAGTGCCCTTCCAGTTAACAATGCGATAAAGTGTCCTCTCGAGTGCCTTTCCAGTGGACAATGTGATAAACTGTCCTCTAAGGTGCCCTTCCAGTGGACAAAATGTGATAAAGCGCCATTTATGGTACCCTTCCAGTGGAGAAAGTGTGATAAAGTGCCCTCTAGGGTGCCCTTCCAGTGGACAAAAGTGCTATTTCAGGTAACATTCCAGTGTACAAAATGTAATAAAGTGCCCTCTAGGGTCCAGTGGAGAAAACATGATAAAGTGCCCTCTAGGGTACTCTTCCAGTGCACAGAAGTGCATTTGGGGTGCTCTTCCAGCAGAGAAAATGTGAAAAGTGCCGGTACTCTTCCAGTAAAGTCTCCCCTAGGATGCCCTTCCAGTGGAGAAACCATGATCCAGTGCATTAATGGGTGCCCTTCTAGTAGAGAAAATGCAACACAGTGCCATATAGGCTGCCCTACATGCTGGAAAATTAGTTGGTCTCCACACAGTCCTACTTGCGAGACAATGTGCCCCCATGGGATGCCTCTATAGTTGAAAATGTCTCTTGTTTCTTTTTTTTTATACAGCTCATTCTCATTGATATCATCACGTGTGTTTCACTGTGAAACAAATGGTTAAATAGTTAACACTTCCCTGTGTGTTTTATCACAGAGGAGCAGTTGTTATACTCACATAATAAACCAATTTTAATTTTAACCAGGGTTTGTAACTGTTTCAGCATAAATGCATCATGACTTTCTGTGTGCTGGTGCCCTACCGCATACAGCTAGCTAGTGCTCTTTTTATTTTTGTCGCCCCTGTCCCTCAAACAGACTCAGTCCGCCACTGCTTCACTTTACTGAATGAGAGCTGGGCCCACTGTTGGACAGCCGTGATCTTACCAAGCATGATAAGTCAATAACATTTGAACTTGTATTCTTCTCTTGAGCTCACATTTCCAATGGAAAGCTCACAAATAAGTTCAGGAGCAAGGTCAGAGATGGTACTCATTTGTGTCTCCAGTACAAGAAAAGCAGCAAACGGTCTCCCGAACTGTGGAGTCCGATATGATGGCAAGAGTTTTGAAAAAAAAAAAAAAAGACCATTTGCTTCCTGTCTCAGCTCATGGATTTTTATTGATTTCCAATAACAAAAAATTTTCTCTAAAGATGGTGACTGTAATGTTTGAAGAAGAAAAAAAATCACACGTATGACTGTTTTTTTTTCTTCTTTTCAAATCATAACATCTCTAACAATTAACAACCTGATAGCCAAAGACTGCAGAGGTTGTATGTTACCAGATGATGTAACACATTACCTCTCTAAGTAATATGACTGATCATAATGCACGGACTGAATATCTTCTTATTGCATTTAGGCTAAGACACAAATGTCAGCTGTTCTTTTTCTGTTTTTGTTTTTTTTCCTCTCAATTTTTTGCATTTATTCCATTATTCCATCACTATAGCTGGGTCCATATTCCCTCTCACAACATGCTTTCCCTTCAGGGGTTGTGCAACACTTTCGAAATGTAGAAAAAAAGTCACATTAAACCTAGCAGGCGGTGATGTTTCTGCTCATGATCTTTGATTAAAAGAAAGCTCACTGTGGCATTGCACCATCTAACGTTGTTGTCTCCTGCATCTCTTCCCATGCTGTGCGTTAAAACTGAGCCACAAGTACTGTGTACACAGTTTTTTAATTGTATTAATAAGAGACTGACAGTTTAGATGGCACCAAAGTGAGGTGGTGTGGCACAGGAGGGAGTTAGTGCTATTGACCCATAAACAAACATCCGATTTGGATCAATAAGTTGAGTGGCCAATGCTGCCTTGACATGTCACCCATAAATCTCAAAGGTCCACCCTCTAGATCATTAAATTATAAAGGATCTGTGTGCTGTGAAACACTTAATAGTGAAGGATCCTTGTGGCTGCTAAAAATAGAAAAGTCTAAACAAAAGGGGTTTTTTTTGGGTCTATATTATTACTCAAGAATCCTTTTAACTCTTCACTTCTCCTATTCCCTGAGGTCAGGACTGGGAGATGGTCAAAGCCAGGCGTCCCACCATGCATGTGTGCATGTGCACGTGCACAGGAAATACAAATACCTGCACGTGATTTCACGATAAGGGAGATACAGTTGTTTTGGAGGATGGGGACGCTCTCTGAAATAGCCTGTTTCTGCCCACGAGGTCAAGGTGCATCTCTTTGCTCAAATCTAAATTGCAAATCCACTTAAAGTGCATAAGTCAAGAGTGCTTCTAGCTAAAATGCAAGCCATGTTGCATCTGGAAGTTTTTAAAAAATTATGGACCCTTGCACTTAGTGGATTACATTTTCATGTGCTAAAAAAATGAGTCCCGACAAATCATCATCATTTTTTTAAGGAGTGGCCAGTCCTGTAACGATATTTATCAAGAAATATAATTTTTGCCAAATGTCATACTGCTTAATAAACATTACGAGCACTCACATGCTTTTGGTTCACAGAAAAATGGCAGGGTGGAGATGTTGCGCTCATTGTGATGTGAAACTAATCATGGAAAAAGATCAATTTCCACACTAGTGACTTTTCAGGGACTGTAGTATAAATATCAACCATCTGTGAGGCCATCTGCATTAGGGTGCTATATCATGCGCCAAGGCCAAGCCACCAAACACAGACAAGTTGGCTTCCAAGGCACTATCTGTTCTCCATGCAAGATGTGCAACACAGTGCAGAGTCATCCCTGTCAACATCAAATCTTATATCTTAAATTGTCATCTGCTTATACATTGTACTGAAAATGAAGTCATTTTTAAAGTGGCAACCATGATAACCCTAATAATGTCTAATGGTTCCACACAGTGGTGTATTTGACCCTATCACCAAATCTCATTTTGCTATGCAAAGCTGCCCTTTGGGGACAGGTGAAGATTGGTTCAATACCTATTAGTTGATATATTCAATCAAGTATTTTTAACTGAACTTGGATTACAGTACAGAAATGGGGGGCATCTCTTCCAATACATTTCCTTCACTGTTCTTACTGTATTTGTGATTGCAGGGGCAAACATATCCGTTGCGGTGCCTTTAGGTTGCAGCATCAGGTTTATTCACCATCCATCGTACAGGAGACAGTCATGCATGTGTGAGAAACAGGTGAGAGTGCAAGAGCATAGTTACTCTTTGCGTTTCTATTTCACTGTACTACATTTTGGATTCCTTCTACAGATGTAATCTTCCAGAGAGAAGAGCTGTCAGGAGACCATGACCTTTCTGTTCACCCACAGTTACAGGCAGAGGCAGAGTAATGTGACAGAACAGTTCCTATAAACAAAACACTCAGGATAGACGACATGCGGAAAAACCAAAGACTAACACATCACTTGTCCAAGTCTCCTTTGACTCCTGGAATGCTCTCTCTCTCTCTCTCTCTCTCTCTCTCTCTCTCTCTCTCTCTCTCTCTCTCTCTCTCTCTCTCTCTCTCTCTCTCTCTCTCTCTCTCTCTCTCTCTCTCTCTCTCTCTCTCTCTGGCGGAAGTGCGAGTGAACATGCTGAGCAGACGTATGAGAGCCGTTGTGAGCATTTTCTATCCTTATTTGCTATCTGTATTTTTCCTCGTAAATATGGCACATACTGTGTTTTGTAGGGTTACTGGTTTGGTGTGTGTACATAAGGAGGTTTTAAGGGGTCTTGTGTGTGTGCGTGTTTGCGGTCGGCGTGCTAAAGGCCGGTATGGAGTTTACCAAACTCACCAGGAAACAAGGCTTTAAAGTGTTGCCTGGTTTCCCGTGTTGGGTGGAGGACTGTGCTTTGGCAGTCGGAGAGGTTGTGGGTCACAGCAGCATTAAATCTGCTGCTGGGGGGTGCTGTGGGGATTTTTGTCGACGCTGTAGTCAAAGCACACCAAGTGGTCGAAGCCGGCGTTGTTGTTAATAACAGTTTGGTGTCGGTGTTGCCGCTCACCACGCCGTCGACAGGAGTCACCATTTCCAACATCCTGCCGTTCATCTCCGATGAGTTTTTGACAAGGGAGCTGTGGAGGTATGGGGAAGTAGTTTCATCCATCAGGATGAAACTGTTGTCTGGCTGCAAATCGCCGCTGGTGCAACATGTAGTTTCACACAGACGACAGGTTCAAATGATCTTGAATTAAAAAAGACGAAGAACTGGATGTGACTTTTAGGATGAAGGTAGATGATTTTGATTATGTGATTTTTGTAAACTCTTGGACCTTGAGGTGTTTTGGCTGCGGAGGAGAGGGTCATTTGGTTTGGGCCTGTCCTGAGAAACACTCCTCTGATGGCAAAGCGCAGCGTGAAGGAGAGCGAGGAAATAAACAGAGTAAAACCAGGCAGAACAGTGAAGAGACAACAAAAGGGACAGGTGACAAAACTAAACCACCCAAACAGAGTGACAAGTCTAAAAAGAAAAACATAAATGATGAAAAAGAAGCACAAAGTGAACGGGCAGTGGCATCAAACACTAGAGCTGCAGAAGGTGTAGTGTTGAGCAGCAATGAGGATTTGATGGAGGAACAAAAAGTCTGTAAGGTTCCTGTACTGAAGAGAAAGCAGGCAGGTAAAACGAGTGGCTCTCAAGCCAATAACAAGGGAGAGAAGCAGGCAGCACGAGGAACAAGTTTCTGAGGATGAGTTGAGTATGGAGGAAGAGGAGGAGGAGGAAGGGGACTGCGGTATAGACAGCCTGTATTAAATAAAAAGCAACAAGAGGTACAAATGTCTGAAGATGAGTTTAAGGAGGAGGATTTTGGTGTAGACAGCCAGACTCACACTACCTCCCAGTTGTCAGGGGCAACAAAGCAAGAGTACTCTGATGCATGCCAAATTAAGAAATCCTTGCAACAGACAAAAAAAATTGATGTGTCAAAATGAGGATTTTTTTTTTTACAGCTAAAGAATTGTTTATGTATTCTGTTGAATCCCAGATGAGGAAAAAAAGAAGAAAGGGGCTACGCTGATCAAGAGATGTACGGGTTAAGGAAAATGGTTCTGAAAATCAAACAAGAATTACAGAATGAAGAGTCAGAAGCAGTATAAGACAAATCATTTTCCCGTTCTGTTTTTTTTTATCATGTGTTTATTCTCACATAAGTCTCAATGGCCAAGTTCAAAGTCTCTACACTTAATCTAAATTGAGCAAGAAATGTGAGAAAGAGAGCATGTCTTTTTGAATTTGTAAAGCTTAAGCTCATTGACATCATGTTTGTCCAGGAAACAAATAGTGATATCATGAATGACAATGGCTGGAAGAAGAAGTGGGATGGTGAAGTTGTCTTAAGTCATTTGAGTAAATCTAGTGGAGGAGTGGCGCTCCTCTTTTCTAAAAACTTTTTACCACAATCTTATGTGATAGAGGAAATAGAGGTAGATTGATGGTGGGCAGCATGGTGGTGCAATGGTTAGCGCCGTCGCCTCACAGTAAGAAGGTCCTGGGTTCGAGCCCCAGGGTAGTCCAACCTTGGGGGTCGTCCTAGGTCGTCCTGTGTGGAGTTTGCATGTTCTCCCTGTGTCTGCGAAGGTTTCCTCCGGGGGCTCCGGTTTCCTCCCACAGTCCAAAGACATGTAGGTCAGATGAATCGTCCATACTAAATTGTCTCTAGGTATGTACAGTGCTGCTTGAAAGTATGTGAACCCCTTGAGCAGTTTAGATTTTTCTGTTGTTTTACCATGATTTTCTTATTCTATCATCACCAGTTTTTATGTATGAAATGTCAGATATATGTTTATCAGTTGCAGGTACTTGTTTAGTGGGACTTGTTTAAGTAGCCCCAAAACTACATGAAACATCAAATTAGTGTATGTGCAAAAGTAAGTGAACCCCCAGCTGCATTGGTTAAGTCAAGCAGGTAACAGACTCGGGTGAAACACATTTGGGTGCTTAATTAATCATTTAAGCAGACCAATGAAATGAGACATCCTTGGGAAAGGGTTCAGCCTGCACTAATTAAAAGACAGAGGAAACCAACCAAACCACTGTGGTCCCATACAAATCAACAATGCCGAGAGCAAAGGAGATATCCAAGGACATGAAGAAGAGGGTAGTGATAGCCCATCAGTCTGGGGAGGGATATAAGACCATCTCCAAAAGATTCCAGCTCCATCCATCCACTGTAAGACAAATAATTTACAAATGGAGGGCCTTCAACATGACAGCAACTCTGCCTAGAAGTGGATGCCCATCAAAACTATCATCCAGAAGCACCAGAAAAATAATAATAAATCAGGTAAAGGCCAACCCACACATCACCTCTAGAGAGTTGCAGACCTCTCTGGTAGCATCTGGGACAAATGTGCATGCGTCTACAATCAGACGAAAATTGAATAGCCATGACATTCATGGGAGGGTTGCTAGAAGGAAGCCTCTGCTCTCAAAAAAGAACAAAGCTGCCCGTTTCAACTTTGCCAGAGCGCACTTGGACAAACCAGAGACCTTCTGGAAGTCCATTCTCTGAACAGACGAGTCCAAAATAGAATTATTTGGTCACAATCAAAACCAACATGTTTGGAGAAAAGCCAACACTGCATATGAAGAAAAGAACCTCCTCCCAACAGTGAAGCATGGTGGTGGAAATGTGAAGGTCTGGGGCTGCTTTTCTTCTTCTGGACCTGGACGACTCCATATTATCCAAGGAACCATGAATTCTCCTGCATATCAACAAATTCTTGACCAGAATCTCCTGCCATCAGTCAGGGAGTTGAAGCTGGGACGAAAATGGATTATGCAACAAGACAATGATCCAAAGCATTCCAGCAAAACTACAAAGGAATGGGAACGAGAAAGAGGATTCGTACTCTGGATTGGCCCAGTCAAAGTCCAGACCTTAATCCAATTGAAATGTTGTGGTGAGACCTGAAGAAGTTGGTACATACCAGATGTCCCTCCAACCTCTCTCAACTGGCTGAGTTCTGCAAGGAGGAGTGGGCAAAAATCCCCATAAGCAGATGCGAGAGACTGGTTAGTGGTTACAGAATACGTTTGGTTGAAGTAATGGCTGCAAAAGGAGGAGCCACAAGCTACTAATACAAGGGTTCACATACTTTTGCACATGTTAAATTTTCAGTTTTTGTGAAATAAACTACCTTTGTTGACTTAAATAATGAAAATATATCTCTTTTTGTGTGTGTCAATTATTTGGAAGGTGTGCTTTACAAATTGGGATTTGGATGTATGTGTAATAAGCTTATTTTAATGTTTTTTTACAAAAACAGCGACCATGTCTGGAGGGTTCACAAACTTTCAAGCAGCACTGTATGTGTGTGTGTGGGTGTGTGTGTGTGTGTGTGTGTGTGTGTGTGTGTGTGTGTGTGTGTGTGTGTGTGTGTGTGTGTGTGTGTGTGTGTGTGTGTGTGTGTGTGTGTGTATGTCGGTCCTGTGTGACAGTCTGGTGGCCTGTCCAGGGTGTCTACCCGCCTGCCGCCCAATGACTGCTGGGATAGGCTCCAGCATCCCCGCGACCCTGAGAACAGTATAAGCGGTTCAGAAAATGGATGGATAGATTGATGGTAGTTAGAGCAAAATATGAGTCATTTACTTTTGTTTTTGTAAATGTATATGCTCCAAATGACAGAGTTAAGTTTTTAACTGACCTCAGTGTGGTTTTAAATCAGTGTGGGCCTGAAGAGTTTTTATTTCTGGGAGGGGATTTTAACTGCACAGAAAATGATAATATGGACAGAAGTCATACTGAACCCCGTGCTTCCTCCAGATGTGCTATCAAGCAGTTGATAGTATCTCATAGTTTGGTTGATGTGTGGAGAGAGATGAATGAGGAAGTTAGGCAGTATACCTGGGTTCAGAGTAGAGAAATATCTTTTACAATGGCACGATTAGATCGTTTTTATTCTTTTAGGCATACTTTTAGTATTTTTAAAGAATGCAGGATTGTGCCCGTAGGTTTTTCAGATCACTCAATGGTGACATGCACTGTTTTTATTGAAAAAGTAAAACAAAAATCTGCTTACTGGCATTTTAACACTGCTCTGTTACTAGATGCACATTTGAAAGAAACATTTATATTTTTTTGGAATATTTTCAAAACTAGGAAAAGGGAGTTTACGTCATTGAAACAGTGGTGGGATTATGAGAAGGTACAGATTAAGCAGCTTTGTCAACAGTACACTCTCAATGTCTCTTGTGACATTACTAAATCCATGAGGGATCTAGAGATTGAAATAGTAGCGCTGCAGAATTCTGCAGGGTCCAAAGTAAACTGAGGTTATGTTGAAGGTATCAAGTCTAAAAAAGCCTTTCTGGCTGACTTGCTGGGCGTTAAGGCACAGGGAGTATTGGTCCGGTCTCACTTTCAGAGTGCCGCCCTAATGAACTCACCTTCAAAGTTTTTCTTCAGCCTAGGAAAAAAGAATGGACAAAGCAGGTTCATCCACACTCTGAAATCAACAGGACACCTGCTGACTGTAAGGCCAGCGAGATCCAGAAGAGAGCTGTGGATTTTTACTCGCTTCTGTACAGCAGTACACCGGGGATGAAGGGGTATTTGATTCCTTCTGCAGTGGGCTGCCCAGAATCTCAGAGGAGACTAACAAGGAGTTGGAGGGTCCTCTGATTACAGAGGTGCTGTCTACAGCACTGCAGCACTGCAGAGCATGCGGGGGGAGGCCCCTGGGATTGATGGAGTCCCGCTGGAGTTCTACAAGGCTTTTTGGACTGAACTGTGTGACGACATCACTGAAGTCTTCACTGAATGTTTTAATGACTCGTTTTTGCCCCAGAGCCGCAGGAGAGCTGTTCTGACGTCGTTGCCGAGAAAAGGCGACCTACAAGACATAAAGAACTGGCATCCGGTCTCTCTTCTGTGTGCGGGTTACAAGCTGCTTTCCAGAGTCCTCTCCAACAGACTGAAGAAGGTGATGGATCAGGTCATCCATCAGACCCAAATCTACTGTGTGCCCGGCAGGTCCATTGTTGACAATGTGTCACTAATTCAGGATGTTTTGGAAGTCTTTGGTCCATTGGGCTTTGATGCTGGTCTGGTTTCATTGGATTAGGAAAAGGCTTTTGACTGGGGTGAGCACCAATACCTTTGGAAAGTGTTAGAAAAGTTTTCTCTTAGCCCTGGACTTGTTGCCAAGATTAAGGTTTTATACAAAGCTATTGAAAGTGTACTGAAAATTAATGGTGTTCTGTGTAAGCCTTTCAAAGCATGTAGAGGTATAAGACAAGGCTGCTCAATGTCGGGCATGCTCTGTGTGCTTTCAGTTGAACCCTTATTGCACAATTTTCACTCAAATTAGTGGTCTGTGTTTGCCTGTTTTAACACAAGATTTTTTTATCTATGTATGCAGATGATATAGTTGTCATTATAAAAAGTCAAGATGATGTTCATTTGATTGGAATAATTGTGAAAAGTTTTGGGAATCTCTCAGCCGCTAAAGTAAACTGGGCAAAAAGTGAAGCCTTAGCAATTGGAAAGTGGTCTGCAGGTCTCCCTCAGCTGCCAGAAGGGCTAAATTGGAAGAGGGGAGGTTTAAAGTATGTAGGAGTGTTTATGGGTGATGACTGGACTGTTGAGAAAAACTGGGAGGGGGTGGTGGAAAAGGTGGAGGGGCGATTACAAAAGTGGAGATGGCTGTTGCCGCAGATGTCTTACAGAGGAAGGGTTTTAATTGTTAATAATTTGGCAGCCTCCACCCTCTGGCACAAGTTAACATATTTGGAACCCCCCGCTGGATTGCTAAAAAAAAGTATGGTCTATTCTGGTGAACCTTTTTTGGGATAAACTGCACTGGGTATCACAGAGTGTACCATACCTATCAAAAGAGGTGGGAGGGCAGGGTTTGGTGCATCTAGAGTGCAGAATAGAAGCTTTTAGACTACAGTTCATACAGCATTACCTCACAGAGACTGATGATGTGCTGTGGAGACCTCTCATGAGCATTATTTTAAAGAAGTTTTGAAATCAGCATACTCTAAAACCCCCATATCCCCATTTTCATGCTTTATGTAAAAATTTTTACTCAAAAGTAAAAAATATTACATATCCGCTCCGCTGTAAAGCTTGGACTCTATTTAAGTGGTGCCGACTGGAGCCTACAGCATCTCTGTTTTGGCTCCTGGAAGAGCCTCTAATCCATGGGGCCAAGCTGGATGTTAAGGATGACAGCAAACCAGGTCTCAACCGGAGGCTATGCTCAGCTGGAGCTGTTAAATTGAAGCACACAGTGGATGCTGCAGGTCTGAAGCTTCTTGACACAGAGGCAATGGCTTCACTGCTGGGCTTGAGGTCAAGCAGACATACTAGAGGCATGCTGAATGCCTGGCTTAAAAGACTCACCATTGGGGAACTGGACATGCTGCAGGACTATGTCGTTGGGACTGAGACTCCTGATAATGGAGACCCTTTGTAACATTTTTTTTAGAAAAGTGCTATATAAATAAACGTTGTTGTTGTTCCCGGAGTTGGGCCTCCAAATGAAGCAGACTGGACTAACCGGACCTTTGCTGGTCTGAAATTTGGCTACTAAAATGAACCTTTACATGTTAGATGGAAAGGTCTTGTACAAGTTTTGTATTGTAGCCGTGAACAAAAAAATGCTGAATGAGAGAAAGGATACTGTATGGAGAACAAAGCTAAAAGCGGCAGATGATTGTAGGCCAGTGTGGAGGGTGCTATATAAAGCCCTGCTGAACAAAAGGTCAGGTGACTTGCAGTGGAGGATCCTGCAGGGAGCGCTGGCAGTTAATAGTTTAATTTCTAAGATCAATCCAACTGTTTCTGTTAAGTGTCCTTTTGTCAGACACCAGAGACAATTTTTAATTGTTTTGTGGCATGTGAAAGACTTCAGGTGCTTTTTGAAGCTTTACAGGTCATATTCTCTCGCTGTAGTGAAAAATGGAATGAAACTGTTTTTATCTTTGGTGCTGGGTACAAGAGGAAGGATGCAGAAAAGTGGCAAATTTTAAATTTTGTAGTGGGACAAGCTAAGTTTTTGATTTATAAAAACAGGAAAAGTCAAATTAATAATGGTTCAGAGGAAGATTTACTTATTTTGTTCATTGCAAGGGTGAAGGAGAGAGTCGAGTGGATTTCAGTTTCTTTACCCTAATGATCAGCTTAGATGCATTTATTGTGCGGTGGTGTTTCACTACAGCCATTTGCTCAGTCAATGAGGGGCAGTTGGTATTAAATTCTGTTTTTGAATAACTTTTTTGGACCCTTTTTGGATGTGTTAATGTAAAGGAGTTGCTTTTGTTGATGTTGTGAAATGGATATGTCGTTATTGAAGTTTTATTTTATGTAAAATAAAGTTGTTTAACATTCAAAAAAATATATATATATCTCTCTCTTGCTCTCTCTCTCTCTCTCTCTCTCTCTCTCTCTCTCTCTCTCTCTCTCTCTCTCTCTCTCTCTCTGGCGCTGGGTACAAGATGAAGGATGCAGAAAAAGTGGCAACTTTTAAAGTTTTTAGTGGGACAAGCTAAGTTATCGATTCATAGAAGTAGGAAAAATCGAATTAGTAATGGTTTAGAGGAAGATTTACGTCTTTTGTTCATCACAAGGGTGAAGGCGAGAGTCCAGATGGATTCCAGTTTCTTTACCCTAATGAACAACTCAGTTGAGTTTATTGCGCGGTAGTGTTTCATTACAGCCATTTACTCAGTCAATGAGGGGCAATTTGTATTTAATTCTGTTTTTGCATAATGTTTTTTGAACCCTTTGGGAGCATGTGACTTGAACCACTTGTTAAAAAGTGTTAAGCATCTTTTACTATTACTCATTCGAGTATTCGTTTTCTATGATGTACTTTTTCTGTGCATTCATTTTTTTTCTCTCCCAGTTTTTGCTTGGAAAAATCTGTCTATCTGCCTGTCCATCATTTTTTCTCTTTGAATCAGTCTGGGGTTCTGTGATGGAAGATGACCTCTTTGGATGTGTTAATGTAAAGCAGTTACTTATGTTGATGTTGTGAAATGGATATGTCATCGTTGAAGTTTTCTTGTTTTATGTAAAACAAATAGTTGTTTCTGTCTCGCTTTGCATCTCCCTTTTCTTTCTTTCCTTCCATCTATCTATCTATCTATCTATCTATCTATCTATCTATCTATCTATCTATCTATCTATCTATCTATCTATCTATCTATCTATCTATCTATCTATCTATCTATCTATCTATCTATCTATCTATCTATCTATCCATCCATCCATCCATCCATCCATCCATCCATCCATCCATCCATCTATCTATCTATCTATCTATCTATCTATCTATCTATCTATCTATCTATCTATCTATCTATCTATCTATCTATCTATCTATCTATCTATCTATCTATCTATCTATCTATCTATCTATCTATCTATCTATCTATCTATCTATCTATCTATCTATCTATCCAGTTATTGGAATGGAAAGAAATAATGGGGGGGGGGTATAGTAGAGCTTTGCAAGAGTCACAGGCTGTCAAGAAGCCCCCACCCGAGTCCCTTTGGTTTCCTTTGTATAGATTGTTACAACAGAGAATAGGGGCATAATCTGTTCGGAGGCCATAGAGCATCTATCAGAAGACAGCAGCAGCACCCTCAATGTGTGCTTACCTTTCCTGCATGATGTACATCCTACAGCAAAAGGGCATGATTCAAAACCTTGTTTGACACTTCAAACAGTAATAGGATAAAGATTTTCTTTTATAAAAAAATGTATGCCAAAGTATGCCTGTCTTTATATTTTATGCACAATGAACATGCATCTTCATCATCTCTCTATAATGGATGTTTAATTTAGTATGCAACCCTTACCAAGTGGGAAAGACATCGGCGCTTTGTGAAATCAAGAAGAGTTCTGACGCCTTACTGTAGCGTTAAACAGATCAGCGGCTCAACATGAGAACGGTAACACGCCCTCATCAGCCTATTGTTCATTCGCAGCAGCTGGTGTGGTGTAATGCAGGCCTGTATAAGAATTTCTGACTCTAGAGGTCTCCATCCTTCAGCATCCCCGCATGCTCCCTGCTTTGCTGCTGCACCTATATTCACCCTCCTCCTCTCTTTTACGTACGGGGGGGGGGTGGCGGTGTGTGTGTGTGTGTGTGCGCGTGTGTGTGTGTGTGTGTGTGTGTGTGTGTGTGCGTGTGGAGGAAAGGAGGAGACTGCTGCAACCTGAGACACACACACACGCGCACACGATCTCATCCCATGCACGCTAGACTGAAACACAGGGAACTTTGATTTGACGGTGAACAGGACGATAAGGGCGCTGGGAGGCTCAGACGTGACGCGTGTCTGAGGTATGATGTCCTTGGACTCTGCTCAATGAAGATCTATCGCTGTCTGTTCTCTCGTCAGTGTCGCTAATGGGCCGCTTGGTTTGTGACTGCGCTCGGCTCGGCCGGCTGAACGTGAGGGCGGTGTGAGCGCATTGTTTCCAGCCTCGCTTTGCAAGAGAGCGCCGGTCGTCTTCAGGCTGCCTGCCGGGATGTCTGCAATATTTCGGTCTTTGTTTCTGGGTAAGTCCGCTCTCCACTTTGGTTACACGTCACGGAATTGTTCACCAGGCAGTTGTCGCTGATGGTTGTGGTGCCGGTGCACCATATATCTGTTATAGTGATACTCGCTTCTTCTTCTTCTTCTTCTTCTTCTTCTTCTTCTTCTTCTTTCTTTTTTTTGCTAATGTCAATTTATTGTTTTAGATCCGGCATTGTGCCAACACATCTGGCCAACGTTTTCACCCCGCAGATTGAGTCGCGTTGCTGTTCGTGGCATATTACTGTTCCGTAGACTTTCCCTCTATGATGAGCCGGAATTAAAAAGATGTTATTCAAAATATAGGCAGGGATGAATAATGAAAAGGTGCGCGTTGGACTTCATTTGCACGCACTAGCCTGTTGTAATTGTACTATTTTGCAGATAAAAGTTGACTTAATGAAAGCAATGCCCCTCCCTTTAAACTTGCAACCCACTTCCACCATGTCATTTTTACATTTAGTCACATGAATTGTTAAATTACAGGCCCCTCAAAGATCAGTAAATGGATGATTTGTTTTTTTTCTTTCCAGAAACATATGCATAAATCAAAAGGCGTCAGGCTTTGCTTGAACACCTCATACTTTAAACAAGGGAAGGTGGTTGCATATTTGTTAGGTTTTTTTTTTTAGATAAAAATCTAATATTTATCATATTATGTCGAAAAATGTTAGTCAAATTGAAATGAAAAGGAGAGGCTGGACCTCTGTTTGGTGTCTCCATTGGAACTCTATACGTTTGTGTTTCTGAGCTCTCTGAGCACGGAGCTAACTGGCAAAGAGGTTTTCTTTTGAAGGAAAAGTAGGCTGATGGGCTGATTATTATAATAATGAAAGATTCAACCTGATTAAAACAAATAACTTGTGTTTAAATGTCTCCTGACACCGACAGAGAGCTGGATATCTTTAACATACATCTTTTACGTCCTGTTGGTTGACGTGAAGGAGTAAAAGGCTCTTGTGTTTGGCTACGCTTTCATTTGGTCTGTTTTTAATACAGAGCTGATTGGGGTTTAATTGGAAAAACAGGAGTTTGGATTGGTTGATTTGGTTAGGCTTGGCATGTGGTGGGTCAGGCAGATTTTGCAACCTGTCTGTTTGCTTGCACAATAGCAATTGTCAAATAATGTGTCCATGCTGAGTTGTGTGCACAGGCGTGTGTTGAGCAGCTGATGTGCATGGATGCCATGCACAGACATGCAGACCTGCCAGCACAGACTGGCTGCACAGACAGGCAGACCTGGCTGCACAGAGCTGCTTCTCATGCTCAGCAGCAATGATGCTGTGTAAGCTAAGCATGTAGATTATCATTAGTCACGTTGTTCGATAATAATGTTTGTGATGATGATGATGATGATGATGACAAAGAATATTTGACAGTGGAAAAACATATGCAAAATGTGGTTCAGCTGTGTTTCAGCAAAAAAAAAAAGAAGAAAAAAAAGGGGGAAGGTAGACTGGCACAATCCATTATGCTTTTACACTATTTTTACTAGTGAGATGAGCATATGGCGCCATTGTTTGAACTTGAAAAGTCTCTTCTGTTGCCATGGTGAGATATTTTCTCTTGCTCCTTTGAGATGGTTTTGCAATACTAAAAACTGAATTTATGAAATGGATGACAGTTTATATCAGACCGCTGAGAATTATTATATTTGCTTGAAATTTGGCAGTGATTCCAAGCTGTGCCCTGTGACCCAGAGGACAGTTTCCCTGAATTCAAGGGTGATGTATCTGGCTTTTAGGGCACTAGGCTAGCTTGCTATATTTTGCCATACTGAAGGCCATTTTCTCTCAAAGTTATGGCCTGTATTAACTCAAGATCAACACGGGCCCAGTAAAGCGAGGAAGTAACTGTTTTATTATAAAAGAATCAATAGTCATTAATAGGGGCTCATTTCCTTTTTACTTGGCTTCAGCCTTGCAAGTCATCAGACATTCTTAATTCAATATATGTTGGAGATGTAATATCCAATGTTCACATTATAGATAAGTACCACAATTAATTAGCACAGACAATTCTGTGATTCCCCCTGTAACTCTGCCCATACGAAGAACCCGCACAAGGTCAAACTGTGACTTATTTGCTGCCTGGTGCAGTGGTCGGCCCACCTAACTAAGAGTCTAATGATGGATTGCCTGGATCCCTCAGTGCCATCTTAAAATGATTTTGAATGGAGGGATTTGAAAATGGCTGTCCAGGCAGTAATAACATACTGTAAGTCACTTGACAGAAAAGTAAAAGGAATGAATGAGTAACCTTCTCATCTGAGTGCCTAACCACCACACCCTGACTTGAATACGAGTTTCAGTCTTTTCCACTGTAATCTTTTTTTTTTCTTTTAACCGTCATTTTCAAAAACAACACAATGCAAAGAGCACAGCCAATTACCAGAGGAGTTCTGGCCTGAATTTTCATGTTTTGTTTTATGGTTGTTGTTTTTTTATTTGTGTGTGTGTGTGTGTGTGTGTGTGTGTGTGTGTGTGTGTGTGTGTGTGCGTGCGTGCGCGCGTGTGTTTATAATTAATTTGTTCTTGTGTGTAGATTATAATTAATTTGTTCTTGTGTGTAGATTTGTACATATGCGTGTGGCACATGCATGTTGACATGTGCATATGTGGTGTGTGCATGCGTGCATCAGTGCAGGCTTATTATGCCTATACATGCATGTTGCTGTTAGATGGAGATAAGGAGAGCAGTGGCTCTAAACAGAAATTCTGTCCCCATTCTATATATAGCGTGTCTGCTGGGGCAGGCACAGTATCTCTGAAATGTGAAGATGACAGGAGTCTCCTGAGCCAGAGGTTATGAAGTGACATCTTGATGTGTTTGCCCCTGAATCACACTCCCACACACCAAAAGCCGCAGACTTCTGACGTTCCCACAAATCCACAGACATTTTTATATCTGACATAAAGTTGCCATACATTAAGTCTCCATTTTAATCCTAATTTGGCTCAGATTGTGCTTTTTGGGGTAATCATGTGGCCTTTCCTATGTAAATTCACACGTTTGACAATATTTTGTTGTTCAGAAAATGCGACGCACTTGCCAGATCCATTTTGAAAGAACCAAAATTGGAGAGGATTTAACACGTTTGGCAGTGACACTAGTTGGATCGCCTCACATATTCATTATGTGCGTGAGTTAAGACGCTCTCACCTCTGAATACCAGTGTGACTCACGAAAACATACTTTTCAGATGACTTTCAGAGGGAGTATCACTCTAATTGCCAAATACAATAAATATACATGAACTCGCCTCAGTGACCTTAGTTTTAGACATATTGCCAATTTACTGAGTTACAGTACATATTGACACACAAGTGCAGAATGTGAAGCAACAGCCTGAGGCCTCTCCCTCTTGCCCTCTTTTTGATTTCCATCTGCCTCTCTTTTCTTTTCACCTAAAGTATGCATTTATACAGTATATATAGTTGTATTTTTTTATAGATACACACACACAAACACATATAGTATATAGTATATATTAACTATATATGTACTTATATAACTATATATATAACTATATATATATAACTATATATATATATAAAACTATATATATATATATATAAAACTATATATATATATATATATATATACATGTATATATATATACATGTATATATTTCTTCTCTTATACCTGTGATGTAAGCATTTTAATGCACAGTCCAAAGAGTAAACAAATAGGATTTTCATGAGAGGACTATATTAGCTCTATCAAAAGTGGCAAATCCGAATGGCTCAGCAAGGTCGCAGCGCTCAGGCATGCAAAACCTGCATCAAGGGTGACTGAATCGGCCTACAGATGAGCACAGAGGTCTCGCCGTCCTCAAAACAATTGACTGGTATCATTTACAAACACCGATTTGCTTTTCGAGCACTTTTCGCCCGACGTGTACAGCCTTTGAATGACGGTGTGCTTCTCTGAATAACAGCCTGTCCTTTTTTTGTACCTCAGGGGTTCTTCATGTTTCATTGATTGTGGTGCTTTTAGTCAGAAGGTCTTTCCAAGCTGCGAGCCCTGCTCAGAAGTAGAGCGATTCTCAGTGGTGGTTTACCTTTATAGTATGTGTTCTCATTCTTAATGTCTTTTTTGTTTGTTTTTTACTATGAAGAGCAGGGTGTATTTTTATGGGAGACATAGCAGATCCAATGAACGTAAAGGTCGTGCTGTTGAGATGAAAATTACAGTCCAGCCTTTCATATATTTTTCCTTTTCCTCAGCAAAGAAAAAAACGGTTTGTCTTTTAGCTGGTGCATTTCTGCCACATCTATAATTTCCTAAATGTCCGAATGTATTATCGCTAGGTCTTTTTATCTAATGTTTGTATCTCATAAAACACGGTGCACATGCCCAGACAGAGCTGGGTTTGTGTAGCGTCTCTGACCTGTAAACCCTTCCCCTATTCATCCTTCACAGGGAAAATTACAACCAGATTATTTTGGAACGTATGAACAGGAACTGCCTATTTCACTTCACTGCTAATCTTTGACAGATGTGCTGGAAAGGCTCACGTTAAGTGGAGCCACATGCAATGCCTACATATTACATTACACCAACGTATACCACGTTTTTATACGCACAATCAAAGACACAGACACAGACACAGACACAGACACACACACACACACACGCACACGCACACACACACACCAAGAAATATATAAATACAAACAATCTGTTGGTGATTAAAAAGAAGAACAACTGTTGGGAGAACTGTGAGCAACGAACTATTGATT
The DNA here is from genome assembly GCF_029633865.1 of Lampris incognitus. Taxonomy (NCBI): domain Eukaryota; kingdom Metazoa; phylum Chordata; class Actinopteri; order Lampriformes; family Lampridae; genus Lampris; species Lampris incognitus. The sequence goes on along the minus strand of NC_079217.1, from coordinate 29,799,258 downwards.
TTGCCTATTAAATCTCCTCAAATCATAAGAGGGAACAAGAACCTATTATTTTAAGTCACTGCAACAATCAAGACATGGGGTGACCAGGTAACATAACAGCCTGTTATGTTGCCTACCAATACGGGGACCCCGGTTCGAAACCCCATGTTACCTCCGGCTTGGTCAGGTGCCCCTACAGACACAATTGGCTGTGTCTACGGGTGGGAAGCCGGATATGGGTATGGGGTCCTGGTTGCTGCACTAGCGCCTCCTCTGGTCGGTTTGGGCGTCTGTTCGGGGGGGGGGACTGGGGGGGGGTAGCGTGATCCTCCCACGCACTACATCCTCCTGGTGAAACTCCTCACTGTCAAGTGAAAAGAAGCGGCTGGCGACTCCACATGTATCAGAGGAGGCATGTAGTAGTCTGCAGCCCTCCTCGGATTGGCAGAGGGGGTGGAGCAGTGACCGGGACAGCTCGGTGGAGTGGGTTAATTGACCTGATACAATTGGGGAGAAAAGGGGGGGGGGGTCGTTCATGAGAAAACTCTTTACAGAATGTTATCTCGAATTGAATGCAGGTCCTTTGTTTCGTTCGTTGTTTTTATTTGATGGAAAAAGAGTGCAAAAAAATGAGGATGATTCCATAATCAACCAGCTTAAAGCACAAAGTAGCAAAATCAAATAGCGTAGAAAAGCAGATTGAAATCCTTTGGTGCCCCCTGTAATCTGTGCAGCAATCATTACTGACTAATAGGAGTGTGATTTCCTGCATTTTTGCTTTTGCAAATATTCATGATAGTCAATGGAGCAAGGCTCATCCCTTGTTTTGTTTTGTTTTGTTTTTTAATCAAACTGTATTGTTTTGCCACTAGTGAGCATAGATAAATTCCTATGATTGTTTTTTTGTGAAGACAGATCTAAGGATGAACTAAACAATGAGATAAATGTTGGTGTTGGTGTTGATGTTGACGGCAAGGCGGAGCATGGAACTGTCTTCCATTGATTCCCCCCATTAAAGTTCTGTCTTGACATTAGTGCTCTGCGGCTATCAAGAAATGGGACCCATCTATCAATGACCAAATGCACTTGAGCTGTGAGAGCAGAGGTAATCAAAATTAATACTTCTTACAAAATCCCATTTAAAATGATTTGTTTATCAGTAATGGTGGTTGAGATGCTATCATCTCAAGGATCCCAGCTCTGTTTTGGTCCTGTCAAGTGGTCTCTGCTCTAGTGAAAACTGGCAGCATTGGATTAAGCTGGCATGCTTGTCTTCTCTAAGCAGAACATACTTTTGATCTATGTTCTCTGTCTCTGAAACCAGGTATGTCTCTTTTCAGTGTGGCTGTGCAAGCCGACTATACAGGAGCACAAACAGCTCAAGAAGCAAAATCCCCAGCGCTGACATATCTTGCACTTTTCCCACAGCTTAGCATAATTCTTACATTAGTGACACAGAAGAATAAAAAGCAAATTGTTGATGTTGCATGCATGCTTAAATATGAAATTACATTTCAACGTCACAACGAGGTCAAACCTACGCAATTCTAAAGAAGACAGGGAGTCTCCTGGAAAGCCTCTCCGAGGCTCTTGGGTGGCACAGTGGAGGGTTACGAATGATGAGGTTCATGGTTTAAAGCCCAGTGTGGGCTTGGCTTGATACTACTGGGAGTACAATTTTTAATGCCAGGAGGAGCTATAGTTGTCCTTTCATCGCAATTAATCATTCGTACACGTAGATGAGTGCCTGTACATCTCAAGTGGACCTGGGGGGGAGTAGTGTGGGCCTCCACAAGTGTGAAGTTCCACCAGAGAAATCTGCAGGTGGGGTGTCCAGGTGGCATGGTGGTCTATTCCCTTGCCTGCCAACACAGGGATCAGCAGTTCGAATCCCCGTGTTACCTCCAGCTTGGTCGGGCATCCCTACAGACACAATTGGCCCTGTCTGCAGGTGGGAAGCCAGATGTGGGTGTGGGTTTGCCCTAATCGCTGCACTAGCGCCTTCTCTGGTCAGTCGGGGCACCTGTTCGGGGGGGAGGGGGAACTGGGGGGAATAGTGTGATCCTCCCACGTCTCCCTGGCAAAATTCCTCACTGTCAGGTGAAAAGAAGTGGCTGGGGACTGCACATGTATCGGAGGAGACTGTGGTAGTCTGCAGCCCCCCGGATCGGCAGAGGGGATGGAGCAGCGACTGGGATGGCTTGGAAAATAGGAAAATAGGCCATGTGCGATTGGGGAGAAACCCCCCCCCCCAAAAAAAAGAAAGAAATCTGCAGGTGAAAAGAGGTGGTCAGCTAGCGCCACGTGAATCAGAGTACACATATGGAAGTCTATGACTCCTTACCCGACATAGTGGTACTGCAAATTGGGCATGCCAAACTGTGATGGAAAAAAAATTACCTGAACTGCTATTTACTTGACTGTGTTTGATCAGAGTGTCAGGTCACAATGATACGATATCATTTTAATTGTCTCTGCCAAGAAGAGCAGACACAGCTCAGATGTCTTTTCTTTTCTTTTTCTCTTTTTTTTTTACATCTGGTGCAACAAAGCAATAGGTTAGCCAGAGTCAAGTGCTCTGTTAGTGACAGATTATCAATGGGCCAGACAACCAGAATGCCAATAATTTCTCAGCGGTGACGTCCCACTTTAATTGGTCATGGGGAGCACCTGTCAGACCAAAGTCTGTGTGGTCCCTCATCTCACTGTGTGATTATTGAGTATCATGTCCAAGTATCAGCGTGTACGTTCAAAAGGAAATCATACATCCTGACATGGGAATCATCAAGGGACTACGGCTCACTGCCAGACTGTGACTGTGAAGAAGTGTCCCCATAAATCTCCAGGAGGTGACAGTTTATGCAGAATGCAAGAATCCAGCCACGTAAAATTTTTCTTCTTCTGCACCAAACATCAACCTGGATGTAATTCAATCCCCACAACTGATTATATACAAACAAAAAGGTAAGTTCTACCAGAAAACGCACAAGCCTAGCAGAGGTTTTCCCCTCTCCCTAGTTTCAACTTGGAACAGGAGGAAATGTTGCACATCACTCTATTTAGACGCCCGCTGTTCCTTTCAATTTGAAACAGTCTATTAGCTCGGCAAGCAGGACACTCCATTAGGTGTTTTGAACCAGCATGCTCCATTGTCTCACTCCATTTCCTCTTTTCCTTGCTGCCCCCCCCCCCAAAAGCGTTAGTGGCTTTAATCAGCGGAGGCCCTCCCGTCCTCCACTCATTCATCTTCAGCCCCTTTGGTCATCTCCCTGCAGCCTGGAAAAATCTACAGATGGATGGTGTTTGAAAAGGGGGGAATTTGGTGGCCATTGATTAGAGTGGTTGAAGACAGAGTGGTTACCTGCACTAGACCGGAGCACTATCTGGAAGATTGCCTCCATTCTCAGCATGTGATAGTTCAAGTTAGGACTCAGCCATCTGACCATTTTTCTTTTTTTAATGGTGAGAGTGATAAAGGATGGGAAAAGTTATTTTGGCACAAAAACAAGGCAAAATTTGTCTCCTACGCATTTTTCAGCAGTGGATTTTATTCACTCTGTCAAAGCTTTTTGACTAACTCTAAAAGCCCCTAAATTGCAAAACCTTACTTTTATATATATATATATATATATATATATATATATATATATATATATATACTATATTGCTCTTTAGCTGGAAGTTTAAAATGCAGTGCTTGAGTCTCATTGCAGTTGCCAGCCCTTCTCTCATATAATAGCTGTTGTGTGATTGATGGTTTAATTATCCAACCACAATGGCAACCATTTAGCTGTGTATACCACAGCAAAATTATTGTAAACTGGATATCACTGATCAATCGCCAGGTTGCCCGCAATTAATTGTGTAATACCACTGATTACGTAACAGCCCCACAGTATGCCACATTAACGTCCTGCAGAGGCCCTCGACCAGCCCTGAGATTTAGATGTACTGTCTACATAGAAGCGAGGGTCACTGTTTCAGGTGCTTAGGCAGCGGTCAGAATGCAGTGTATCGCCAGAGCTGAAAAAGCTTTTTTCCCCCTCTCCTCCCTCCGCCTTTCCAGTTTCCCAGCAAAGCAGTTCAGAACAGATGGCACCACCACCTTTGTTTTTTACGACTCGTTAGACTTGACTTGTTGATGAAATGGAGCCTTTCCGCTATACTGCCCATGCAGATGTGTGGCTTTGCATTTTTTTCCATCTTTTTTTTTTGTATCCTATGCTGCAAAGTGCCCTGCAGTAACTGTAGTTTAATCTGCAGCCCAAAATAAAAATGGACATAACATTTTTTTACATTTACATAATCTTGTTTTGCAGACACATCCATATATCCAGCGTGACTTACAGAACAAGAGAGTCAGCAATTAGCAGATACATCCGTGTATCAACCCACAGGCATTGTGGAGTTGGGAAGTCATTTTTGCCTTACAGGAAGCAGTCTATTGAATTGCCAAAGAGGACTCGATATTTTCTCCATGACTAGGAAGGTATCATTATGTTTGCATTGAGGAAAAGTTCCTAAAATGCTTGCTACTGGTATGCTGGTATGCAAACATTCACACATGTGTACACACACACACACACACACTGCAGTCCTGGATGGAGGTGAGGTGGTACGGCTGTGCAGGCTGACTGTGATGTCTGGTGAGTGGCAAACTGATGCTGTCAACCATCTGGACTAAACTCCCACCTTATTTCATCCAGATGCTACCGCCCCCCCCCCTTTTTTAATTTCTGTCATCCTCCGCTTCTCTGATGTCTTACCCCTACTTGTTTTAGCCTTGCCCATCACGCAGTGTGTCAAAGCATACTGCAAGCCAGTGCTGCTTTAGCCCCACATTGTCATAGGGGCTCAGCACCGTATTCAAGAAGCCTGTCATGGTTTGGCTTTCTTGTCCTAATTGTCACATTTTGTATGAATCTGTTCTATTATGGTTGCTAAATGATAGGTCACCATCCAGCAAAACTGATGTCCTATTCAAATAGTTGCATGAATAAATATTTTACTCCGAAGTCTAAACGAAACCAATTTATGTGTGTGATGGCTCGTTATGGAAATCAAACATGAGGTTTCCCTGGACATTATAATTTAATCCTCACAGCAGACATCACTCTTAAACATCGTGCATCTTTTTTTTTTTGAGAGAGAGAGGAAAATCAAGAGTGTTGGGATTTGACTTGATTTGCTGGGGTCCAAAGTGGCAGCGGAGGTGGAAATAGCAGCGTTTGCGGATCTGAGCTCTTAAAGTAATTAAAGCTGGCATGATGACGCTGCTCTAACTCTAATGAGACAGAACTTAACAGAAATTACTATCAAAAGCAAGCTGTGTTTTACTGCTTCAAAATAGAGCACAGAAAAATGCAATGTGTGGATGAATTAATGTTATTGTATAATCCTGTGACTGTAGAGAGTGAGAGAAAAAAGGCTTTTAGCCACTGCCCTCCACACCACACTTAAAAACAAACATTTTCACTATAAGGGGTAGGAGGTGCTGTTTACTCTATTAACCTTTCCTCTTGGTTGCACTTTTGACATTGAACAATGTGGAAAAGGCCAGCTCCTTGCTGGCACTATTGCTAATGAGGCAATTAAGTCTATCCTGCCTTGGTTTAGCATGGGGCAGAAAGAGCAAGGCAAGTTATCTGCTGCCTCAGCAAACACCGAGCATCTGAACTGCACTGCATCCAGAATACATATGCAGCCCGTTCGGGTGGGATTGGTCTCCCAGCTGCTGAGGTTCTCCCTCAGCATGTGACCCTGAGCGTTCCTGAAGATCACAGGCAGGCTAAGGCCAGAGTGGCAGAAGCGGGGACAACGCCCATATACATTTAATCACAGTCAACAGAGCTGGAAAATACAAGTCAGTGCAACATTTGTAAGCCAATTGCTAGTGCAGACTGCACTGTGTCCTCCACTTTTCTCCCATTCTTTCAGGATACCACAAACAACGCAGGACAGCGCTGCTTTATAACATTTAGTGATGTTATATTTTACTCCCTTCATGAGTGTGTGTGATCTTAAACAACACATTTTGAGAATGACAACTGTTACCTGATATTTTTTTTTTCTTGATCCATCAAAAGTACTCTATGAGCATGCTAATAACTGTGGCTCAGTGCGAGTAGATGTTTGTCAAGTTGAATTGGGTTCCTCACTGAATTTAAGGAATCATCATGCATCAGTTGATGACATACTATATTAAAAAAAAATCCTACACCTGCTATTTGTCCAAATACACAGTGACAAGTTTTACAAAACAACACTTCATTTTGATTATTTCAGAGGTGTTCCTGCACTGCCTATAGTGCCTATATCCAGCTCATCTGACCTGCCTGAGTACCTACTTCTGTGGTAGTCTCGGTGTCCTGCTGGCTGGACCCTGTCGACTGTGCTGTGTTTACTGTATTTCCTTTATCCCATGAGTAATTCATGCTGCTCCAAGAGCTCTCAATATTTTGACAGACTGAGTGGAGGCTGGGTTGCAGCAGTGCAGTCCAGGCAGTGGAGGATGCTGCAGTTTGAGGTACAGCGCAAGTGGGAGTGTAGCTGTACGTAGCCCCACGAGGCTTGTACGCACAACAGGGCCCTGCCTCTCTCCCTCACCTGCCTGCAAATTACTATAGGATAAGCCATGTAGTATGTGTGTGTGTGTGTGTGTGTGTGTGTGTGTTTGTGTGTGTGTGTGTGTGTGTGTGTGTGTGTGTGTGTGTGTGTGTGTGTGTGTGTGTGTGTGAGAGAGAGAGAGAGAGAGAGAGCGAGAGAGAGAGAGAGAGAGAGAGAGTGAGAGAGAAAGACGCATGTGTAATTTATTTGTTTTTCAAGAACTTGTCTTTGTTTGCATAGGTGTCTGTACAGCGATCGCCTGCATGTGTACACATGTGTTTGGAATAAGCATTTGTGCCCGCTCATTTCTTACATCACAGAAAGAATTTTGGGGGGTCACTTGGATTGGAAATGCATCTCCAGGCTAATGTTGATTGTTTAAGGTGTGATACTCGGGATTTATCTTTATAAAAACACCCTTGTTACCCAATTAATTGAGAGTGACTGCAATTAGCATGTTTCTCCCCTACCAAGCTCTGGACTGGCTGCTGCGAGGAGCTGCTGCATCATGCAAAAGGGGGCAGCATTAGGGCCTGAGTTAATGTGTTTAAAGGATGCACAATTCTAACGAGTGATAACGGAAGGCTTACGGCTGCTCAAAAGGGATTATAGTACATCGCTGTCTGTCTTAAAGCTCAGGCTTAACCATCATACTCTTTTTTCTCTCTCTCCGCTCCTCCTGTCTCTGTCTCTCCGCCCTAATATTGAATTGCTTGTGTTGCCTGACACTAGGCATGAAAGAAAAATGTCTCACACGGCAGGGAATGAAGACGGCTGCTCATTAGCCGTGGAAAGGTGTACCGAGCGAGAAGCGCTAAAATGTCCAGACTGATTAGGTTGAAGTCAAGGCCTCTCCTTCGAACCCACTGGTGATTTTGCTGTGCAGCAACCAATCATGCTCGTGTCATGAGTAATCGTGACTGTTCAAAAACAGTTCATCTTTGTGTGTTCAGGAAGCATGTGTGTATCTATACATGAGGAACAAATCAAAGAAACAAATCGCAGGCCAGTTTTTTGGTGTTTTCCTTGTCGAGTGATGAGATCAATATTGAAAGATCACCTCCGTTCCTCAATGAGGGATGGATCCATTCTCGGGTAGCTGAACAGGGCCGGTAGAAGGTCTCTGGTTTCTCTGTTTTCAAGACACCTAGAGGGCAAAATAACATGGTCATCAGGGAAAGTGCTAGGTTAGCAGAAGTGCTCCACCAACACCCAAATGTGTTTTTCTCTCCTGGCTCTGTCATTAGAAACAATAGAGAAAATCCCTTTACCACACAGCATACTGAACAACACACACACACACACACACACACACACATACATATATACACTCACTGGCCACTTTATTAGGTACACCTTGCTAGTACCGGGTTGGACCCCCTTTCGCCTTCAGAATTGCCTTAATCCTTCGTGGCATAGATTCAACAAGGTACTGGAAACATTCCTCAGAGAGTTTGGTCCATATTGACATGATAGCATCACGCAGTTGCTGCAGATTTGTCGGCTGCACATCCATGATGCGAATCTCCCGGTCCACCACATCCCAAAGGTGCTCTATTGGATTGAGATCTGGTGACTGTGGAGGCCATTTGAGTACAGTGAACTCATTGTCATGTTCAAGAAACCAGTCTGAGATGATTCGAGCTTTATGACATGGCGCGTTATCCTGCTGGAAGTAGCCATCAGAAGATGGGAACACTGTGGTCATAAAGGGATGGACATGGTCAGCAACAATACTCAGGTAGGCTGTGGCGTTGACACGATGCTCAATTGGTACTAAGGGGCCCAAAGTGTGCCAAGAAAATATCCCCCACACCATTACACCCCCACCACCAGCCTGAACCGTTGATACAAGGCAGGATGGATCCATGCTTTCATGTTGTTGACACCAAATTCTGACCCTACCATCCGAATGTCGCAGCAGAAATCAAGACTCATCAGACCAGGCAACGTTTTTCCAATCTTCTGTTGTCCAATTTTGGTGAGCCTGTGCGAACTGTAGCCTCAGTTTCCTGTTCTTAGCTGACAGGAGTGGCACCCGGTGTGGTCTTCTGCTGCTGGAGCCCATCTGCCTCAAGGTTTGACGTGTTGTGCGTTCAGAGATGCTCTTCTGCATACCTCGGTTGTAATGAGTGGTTATTTGAGTTACTGTTGCCTTTCTATCAGCTCGAACCAGTCTGGCCATTCTCCTCTGACCTCTGGCATCAACAAGGCATTTTCGCCCACAGAACTGCCGCTCACTGGATATTTTCTCTTTTTCGGACCATTCTCTATAAACCCTAGAGATGGTTGTGCGTGAAAATCCCAGTAGATCAGCAGTTTCTGAAATACTCAGACCAGCCTGTCTGGCATCAACAACCATGCCACGTTCAAAGTCACTTAAATCACCTTTCTTCCCCATTCTGATGCTCGGTTTGAACTGCAGCAGATCGTCTTGACCATGTCTACATGCCTAAATGCATTGAGTTGCTGCCATGTGATTGGCTGATTAGAAATTTGCATTAACAAGCAGTTGGACAGGTGTGCCTAATAAAGTGGCCGCACACACATGCCTTTTTAGTCCCTTCCTCTACATTCAGCACTTTTTGTAAGGACTATAAAAATGACTCCTTTGTACAATATTCAACCTATATAGCACAGCGGGGCAAGACATGCATTGGAAAGCTCCTTTTTCCTTTTGTAAGAGTTGTATCAAACAAGTGCATTCCTGTGTATTCATGTTACAGTTTAGTGCAGTCTGCTGGTACGGGCAGATATTAGCGCTAGCGCTAGCCTGTAGCTCACTGTGCATCCTTTTAGCTGATGCTATAACGGCCCAGTGAAGATGGATAGACCCGGGTTCCCTTTTTCTGAAGCTGTTTCAGTAGCCTTGTCCCTATAGTCCCTGTGTGGGGGTGAGATGCATTGGGAGACCTTCCCATTGATATGCTAGTTAGCACCGTTTAGTTACCGTTTGGTTACTGGTACTGTGGGGGCTTTGGGGGGAAGTCACAGTGTAATGGTGCTGACACATGTTTGATTATTAATGAAAGTTATTGTGTTGATGTAGCTATGGTAGCGCCATCTCTGTTATCTCCTCCATCACCTTCATTCCTCCATTTCATTTTACTGTTGTCCCCTTTTTTTCCCCCGCCAGACCATTTTGCTCTCTCAAATACAATGCCAATGAGCTAATCGTTTTCTAACATCGATTTAATGGAATGGATCGGTGGTCATGAGGAGGGAGAAAAGGTATTTAACACATCCAGTCTCATGGTGAGACATTTTAATGTAAACATTATATCATTGGAATCAGAAGCAGAAGCTTAGTCAACCAACCAAAGGAGACAGACATTTTTTTCCCTCATAGCCCACAGTGTAGGGTTTTATAAATTCCACCCTTCCCCAGTCCCAAGGGAATATGTTTATGAGCCCTTTTTTTTTCTTTTTTTTTACTCACACTGTCCTTTCCCTTCCCCATCCCCCTCTCCTGTTATGAGAAAAGGCGTCTGCATGGGCAGAGCATGGATAGCTTTTCTGCTGCAGGGTCATGATGGATGGCCACTCGCTTATATGCGCCTTGCTCACCACAGGCTGTCCGTACTCCTCCTCCACTGCCCTCTTAGACCTGCATCTGTATGACTACAGTGCAGATGGACCTGTGTGCTTGGAAGGGATTTGTGGTCTTGGATTAGACATAACAGAGATATTGCTTTCAAAGTACTGGCACATAACACATCACAGAAAGTTGAATCAGATCATCTGCACACAACGTTTATTGACAGGAAAGTTTCATCCCTCATCTACCTGACCTTTTCTGTCTCAACTGACTGCAGGTATCCCCACCCTTATAAAAAATACAGTGGCATAACGACTGAAACCAACGATCGGTTTCATATGTAAATATGGGTGTGACCATTAACTAGAGTTTCAATGGTCATGTGTACTATTCACAGAGGATTGGGGCATGGTTGCAATCACAGCATTGTAAGATGGTGACAGATGTACTCTTAGGCCCCACCTCAGTTCAGGGATGGTCGTTCCCTGTTCACATAGATGGTATCTTTGACTCCGCATTCAAAACCAGCGTTCCCCCCTATCATTGTGTTAAAAAATCTAGTTAACAACTCCACTGCCATCTCTCCGAAACACCGCCATGCCTCAACAGCTACACTACCGTTCAAAAGTTTGGGATCACCCAAACAATTTCGTGTTTTCCATGAAAAGTCACACTTATTCACCACCATATGTTGTGAAATGAATAGAAAATAGAGTCAAGACATTGACAAGGTTAGAAATAATGATTTGTATTTGAAATAAGATTTTTTTTACATCAAACTTTGCTTTCGTCAAAGAATCCTCCATTTGCAGCAATTACAGCATTGCAGACCTTTGGCATTCTAGCTGTTAATTTGTTGAGGTAATCTGGAGAAATTGCACCCCACGCTTCCAGAAGCAGCTCCCACAAGTTGGATTGGTTGGATGGGCACTTCTTTGAGCAGATTGAGTTTCTGGAGCATCACATTTGTGGGGTCAATTAAACGCTCAAAATGGCCAGAAAAAGAGAACTTTCATCTGAAACTCGACAGTCTATTCTTGTTCTTAGAAATGAAGGCTATTCCATGCGAGAAATTGCTAAGAAATTGAAGATTTCCTACACCGGTGTGTACTACTCCCTTCAGAGGACAGCACAAACAGGCTCTAACAGGTACTATTTAATGAAGATGCCAGTTGGGGACCTGTGAGGCGTCTGTTTCTCAAACTAGAGACTCTAATGTACTTATCTTCTTGCTCAGTTGTGCAACGCGGCCTCCCACTTCTTTTTCTACTCTGGTTAGAGCCTGTTTGTGCTGTCCTCTGAAGGGAGTAGTACACACCGGTGTAGGAAATCTTCAATTTCTTAGCAATTTCTCGCATGGAATAGCCTTCATTTCTAAGAACAAGAATAGACTGTCGAGTTTCAGATGAAAGTTCTCTTTTTCTGGCCATTTTGAGCATTTAATTGACCCCACAAATGTGATGCTCCAGAAACTCAATCTGCTCAAAGAAGTGCCCATCCAACCAATCCAACTTGTGGGAGCTGCTTCTGGAAGCGTGGGGTGCAATTTCTCCAGATTACCTCAACAAATTAACAGCTAGAATGCCAAAGGTCTGCAATGCTGTAATTGCTGCAAATGGAGGATTCTTTGACGAAAGCAAAGTTTGATGTAAAAAAAATCTTATTTCAAATACAAATCATTATTTCTAACCTTGTCAATGTCTTGACTCTATTTTCTATTCATTTCACAACATATGGTGGTGAATAAGTGTGACTTTTCATGGAAAACACAAAATTGTTTGGGTGATCCCAAACTTTTGAACGGTAGTGTATGTCATCTGGACCAGCTGCCTTTCCAAGTGCGCCAAGTATGCATACAACAGACATTAATACCGATTCTAATATGATACATGTAGACATGATTATTTGACAGGCTACCGCTTAACACATCTTCGTTCTCACCAGGGTCTTTCTCGCTTTCCCGCACATTCTATGAATACATTAGGATCCCTTAAATAGTTGTGATCATGGATCAATTAGCCTAGTTAATCAATTTGTTCTTTCAGGTTGATTGAGGTTAATTGAAATATTGAAAATACCTGTCACCATGTTGTTTTGTATGCGTAATGATGCACATTGACTGTTTTCTATTGGAAAACAATGATGAATGTGCAGATATTTTGTTTTGTGATTAAAAAGGTTTAGGGCAGTAGTTATTGTTAAATCATTCATGACTAGGCCAACACGACATACACAAAAGTGTCGTGTGTGATTTTGGATAATTCTTGGCTTAGTGCACTTTCACTTAAAGGCCAGAAAGTAACACACAACACGTGCATCTGCGCTGAGATGTGGTCTGACCAGGCGGAGACATAGGCGTAATATTTGCTTTTATTTGACACCAAACTAACACTGCTTGACCTGAGTTTGACTGGCACACCCTCTACTGCACTGCCATTCTCATTTCCTTGCAAGCAACATCACAGAGAGCCCAGAAATTAGCAAACATGCCCAGGCAAGAGAAAAACCAACTTGCGCCCAACGAAATTGTCACTACGTCTGCCTTAGTGCTGTCCGTAAACTAGAGCCCTTATAGTTTAACTTCGCCCCCCTGTCTGAGCCTAACTCCACCCACTGCATAATTTTGAAAAATGCTAAAAAATGGGCAAGGGGCTGAGAGGGGCTGAGGAGGATGGGGGGGGGGTGTGAGGCAGGAGCATGGGCCAGAGTAGCTGGGGAGATCCATGACAAGAGCTCGGTGCGAGTCACCGGCTCGCTGCCGCACACCGCCGTACCCAGTCCCCTCCATCAGCCCGCCTTGCGGCACGGCACCAGGCACTGCTCCGCAAAGTCGCCCCGACCACCCCTTCTGGCAGTGAGAGTAATTATTTTTCTTCTTTCAGGGCTCTCCAGTGAGGAAAAGCTACACTGATGAGGAAAAGCTACACTGATGGTTACAAGTGTTTGTCCTCGCCATTGATCACTTTCTTTTTTTTCTATTTAATCCTTCCTCTGAACACTGAATTTCTTTTTTCTCTGGAGCATCAGAAACTTTTCTTGGATGCTTCTTAGGTTTTTCCACCATAGCTTCCAAGCCTGGAAGCTTTGTAGCTGAAAGCCCTGAAGGTGAGCCAATCAGAGGCATGCAAACAAGTCGGGTGTGCCAGGGCGGGAACGTCGCCCCAAACACCAGATTTAAAATGCTGGTATACTGGGAAATACAGAGAGATTTACCTGGTGGTGGGAGACTTAATCATGATTAAACTTGTTTGGCAATGTCTTGAATGTCACAGACATTAATTTATATGTGAAAGTCCCACACACTAGCTTTAAACACACCAAGACCAACAAAGATCTGCTACACTAACACCACATATTTCTTAGTAGAAAATGCAAATTTTTACCTTTTGGCTTCATCTTTGCCTCTTATACAGCCATCTTCCTTGACTTACTGGTTGCAAAGTCCTTTATAATGTATTTAAAGTCCATCTGTTTAGCCAGTTCACATTCAGAATCAGAATCAGAATCAGAACCAAAATCATGTTTTTTGGCCATGTATGTTTGCACATACATGGAATTTGACTCTGGTTTCATGGCGCTCTCAGTGTATTTGACATAGAATAACAACACTACAACACAACAATCTACAGATATATACACAAGGATTGACTTATACGGGCGAAATAAGAGGTGATAAAGTGCAACGGTGCAAAGAATATATCAGAGATGCTGAAATAGAAGTAGATGGACATGACAGATTGTACCAGTATATGTACAATGTATGTTACAATGTATACACAATGGTTGGTGTCATTTGACAATTATTATTGCTTATATTCAGCATGAACATGATTATTGCTGGCCTCCATGGCCCCCCACTAGCAGCTGGGCCCCAGAAAGTGTTCCCCTCCCCATATGGACGGCCCTGTATATCTATATACATATGATATATCCAGATGGCCAGGTGTGGCAAGATTTGTAATGTGTATGCAGTGTTTTTGCAGTTGAGCGTGTTTATTTCCACATGCCATTATGTGAACATCTTGCAGAGTGTTTGTTGTCAGTATGTGACTAGGATGTGTTCAGTTATTTCCCTTTGCATGTGTACCTTTGTATGGTTGTATACCTATGCATCTATTCATGTGTGTATACACATTTAAGTGTGTATGTGTGTGTGTGTGTGTGTGTGTGCATGTGTGTGTGTGTATGTGCACATGTGGGCATTGGTACAGCATGAGAGGCAGCTTGGCGACTCATCCATCATTTTCCCCCCTGGCCCGCGGTGCCCTCAGTGGAGTGCTGTGCTGTCACGGTGACATTGGGCTCATTTTGGAACAGAAAAATGGTGCATCCGCCCACGGCACCGCCACCGCACGTTTTCCCAGCCAGTCAGTCAGCTAAGTCATCACAGTAACAATCCCTCCAACCACCTCAAACTCACCCCCCCCCCAACCATCAACATCCCCTGCTTTGCATGGCTTACCCAGAGGGACAGATTTGCTAATCAGAGGCAGTGCTCAGGTAAAGGACCGTCCTGTGTCCACAGTCCCTCTGAGAGGCCACTTCAGAGTTCAGCTGCCCCTTCACACACATGCACACCCACATATACACTCTCATGCAAGTCTCAGCCCCACCCACCCATACCCCCACCTTCCTCCTGGTTAACCCTGGACTGATTGGGATGCAATGGGAAGCAGAGCGCCAAGAAGAGTGTAGATGGAGAGAAGTGGAGGATAAGGCCTGTTTATAAACACAGTACACCGCCCCTGTCTTTGCCATCTTCAGCCTCTCCTTCACTGGTAATGTGGAGGGTGAGTCAGCATGAGTGACTGCAGGAGCGATCCAATCTGTCTGTTTACGATTGCTTCTTGAAGAGACAATACCAATGCTGTGCTGCTGCTGCTGCTGCTGCTTCGTGACTTAGTGGCTTGCCAGTTTTTCACCAAACGGTTGGTGTGTGTGTGTGTGTGTGTGTGTGTGTGTATGTGTGGTGGTGGTGGTGGGGGGGGCTGTATGGGTGGTGAGCAGTGCATATAGTATGTATGTATGCTGTAGGTTTCAATGTAATGTACTTGCACAGAAATTGATGTGTGTATTTGTATAGAATATGTATGCCATGCGTGTGTGTGTGTGTGTGTGTGTGTGTGTGTGTGTGTGTGTGTGTTCTCTGACCTTTGCATGAATTTGCTCAGGAATGATAGGACTACCACACATCTTAAACCATATACGGCACTGAAAGATCGGTGTCAAGGTCAGGTGACATGCGTGGCAATGAATGTACAATGTAAAATGCAGTGGTACCCGGAAGATGAGACAAGGTAGGGGGGGAAGAAAGAAACAGAGCACAAGAGAGAGCGAGAGAGAGAGAGAGAGAGAGAGAGAGAGAGAAAGAAAGTGAAGAGAAAGAGAGAGGGAGGGAAATCCATAAACCAAAAAGATCTTTGTTATTTCTGGATCAATCTATGCTGCTGCAGTAAGTCACCATAGCTGCAAAGAAGAGTGCCTCCCTCTCTTGCACAAAGACTGGTAGCAACACTTTGTGTGTGTGTGTGTGTGTGTGTCGTCAGCGCCACCTGGCTAGTTGTACTTCCTTTATTTAACTACCAGGACTGTTTGCCTTGTGTCAGTGGGGCCTTATCCTACTGCTGCTGAATTTTACACCAGTCCCTGGCTAGAGTAAACACACAGAAAACCTTCCATATACACTGCTCAAAAAAATAAAGGGAACACCTAAAAACACAATATAGACCTCGATGAATGAAATATTTCAGCTGAAAATCTTTATTTATTAGACAGAGGAATGTGTTTAGAGCAAAATAACCTAAGAATGATCAATGGAAATCAAAATCATTAGCCCATTAAGGTCTGGATTCAGAATCATACTCAAAATCAAAGTGGAAAATGAGAACATAGGCTGATCCAACTTCTGTGGAAATTCTTCAAGACGATTCAAAATGAGGCTCAGTAGTGTGTGTGGCCTCCACGTGCCTGTATGCACTCCCTACAACGTCTGGGCATGCTCCTGATGAGACGACGGATAGTCTCCTGAGGGATCTCCTCCCAGACCTGGATCAGGGCATCGGTCAACTCCTGGACAGTCTGTGGTGCGACATCGCGTTGGCGGATGGTACGAGACATGATGTCCCAGAGGTGCTCGATTGGATTCAGGTCTGGGGAACGTGCAGGCCAGTCCATAGCATCAATGCCCTCGACATACAGGAACTGCTGACACACTCTGGCCACATGAGGACGAGCATTGTCATGCATGAGCAGGAACCCAGGGCCCACTGCACCAGCATATGGTCTGACAATGGGTCTGAGGATCTCATCCCGGTACCTAATGGCAGTCATGGTACCTCTGGCTAGCACGTAGAGGTCTGTGCGGCCCTCCAAGGATATGCCTCCCCAGACCATCACTGACCCACCGCCAAACCGGTCATGCTGGAGGATGTTGCAGGCAGCAGAATGTTCTCCACAGCGTCTCCAGACTCTCTCACGTCTGTCACATGTGTTGGCGAATCTGCCAACCAATGGCGAATCTGCCAACCAAGATGTTCTCTGGCAAAGGTCAATCGGGCTGCACGGTGTTGGGCTGTGAGCACAGGCCCCAATTGTGGACGTCGGGCCCTCATACCATCCTCATGAATTCTGTTTCTCACTGTTTGAGCAGAAACCTGCACATTAGTGGCCTGTTGAAGGTCGTTTTGTAGGGCTCCGGCAGTGCTCCTCCTGTTCCTCCTTGCACAAAGGACCAGATAGTGGTCCTGCTGCGGGGTTGTTGTCCTCCTGCGGCCCCCTCCACGTCTCCTGGTGTACTGGCCTGTCTCCTGGTACCTCCTCCATGCTCTGGACACTGTGCTGGGAGACACATCAAATCTTCTTGCCACAGCACGCATTGATGTGCCATGCTGGATGAGCTGCACTACCTGAGCAACTTCTGTAGGTTGCAGATACCGCCTCATGCCACCTCTAGTGGTGAGGGCACTAGCAAAATGAAAAACTAACCAAAGATCGGCCAGAAAAGATGAGGACAGGCAAATGGTCTGTGGCCACCACCTGCAAATCCATTCCTTTTATAGGGGTTGTCTTGCAAATTGTCTAATTTCCACCTGGTGGAAATTAGACAATTTACCAACAGGTGAAATTGATTCACAAATCAGTGTTGCTTCCTAACTGGACAGGTTGATATCTCAAAAGTGCGATTGACTTGGAGCTACATGGCATTGCTTATGTGTTCCCTTTATTTTTTTGAGCAGTGTACTTTCTGTCATTCAGTCATTCACACAAGCAAACACACACACACACACACACACACACACACACACACACACACACACACACACACACACACACACACACACACACACACACACAGCTCAATCAGCCATCAGCCTTTGGAATAATAACTGCAGCCCCAACATCCTTCTGAAAAGAGTGGAGCCATGAGGAGGATGAACAGAACAAGTTAGGGGATGGGATGAAGAGACTGAGACAGGAGAGGAGTGAGAGAAGGAAGGAGGGAGGGTAAGTAACCAGAGGAGAGAGGAGGGGGAAGATAAATGGACAGATTCACAGCACGTTTGCCCCCTGCCATCATCCTGCATCCTGTGTCTGCAGCTATAACAGTACCTAATCAGCCCTGCCTTCACACACACACACACACACACACACACACACACACACACACACACACACACACACACACACACACACACATTACAAAAAACAAAAAAACAAAAGAAACAAATCTCACAACCATCCCAAAAGCCCTAAGTATGGACAACAGAATATTGAATACACAAACATGCACAGATATACATACAAAAACACACACACCCACAGCTTTTCGTCAAGAAGCCCACTCTCGCAGACAACCCATCTCCAGCTGACATGAAACAATAACCCAAATCCTGGTCCCTAAAACAACAACAGTCCTGACAGACATGTCCTTCACTGAGTCCAATACAGCACAGTCTTCCTCTTCTCTCCCTTCTCTGACCACTATTTTTCTCCCCAATTGTTCTTGGCCAATTACCCTACTCTTCTGGGCTGCCCCGGTCACTTCTCCACCCCCCCACCCCCGCCGATCCGGGGAGGGCTGCAGACTACCACATGCCTCCTCCGATACATGTGGAGTCGCCAGCCGCTTCTTTTCACCTTACAGTGAGGAGTTTCACCAGGGGGACGTAGTATGTGGGAGGATCACGCTATTCCCCCCAGTCCCCCCCCCAAACAGGTGCCCCAACTGACCAGAGGAGGCGCTAGTGCAGCGACCAGGACACATACCCACTTCCGGCTTCCAACCTGCAGACATGGCCAATTGTGTCTGTAGGGACACCCGACCAAGCCGGAGGTAACATGGGGATTTGAACCAGCAATCCCTGTGTTGGTAGACAGTGGAATAGACCACTACGCTACCCGGACAACGTCTCTAACCACTTTTCATTGGAACAGACCTGTTGCCAGTGCTGCCTGCCCCCAGATTGAAGTCTCTGATGCATGGCCAATTGATTGGTCTGTCCTGTCACCAGAGATTAATTGATTAATCCATCGTCTTTGGTTGGAGATCTTATTTCTTTCATTAGTAATTGTGCAGCGAGCCCAGTGACCTCATACTGACACCTGACCTCACCTTTCCCATAAGTCAGGCCCAAGGTCAGCACCTGTTATTAATTTGCATGACCTTGTTGGATGTGATGTCCTATTGAGTGCCTGTATTGTCTTTCATACAGGCCTGAAAATAACTTCCATCCTGTGCATGGTATTGATACGTTAGCATGGCTCATGAGAAATATTTACACCATTACGCCTACAATAAGGACCGGACTTCTGCAGTACATGCAATCTTAAGCGTGAATCAATACCTCTAATGTAAGAGGAAACCCTTCCATCTCCATTTCAGGGAAGGTTTTGTGGTTTGTCTATGAGCATTTCTATGAAATAAAAGCAGATTTCAATCCAGTCACGAGGAAACTGCAAACCAAATATGCTCACTATGTACAAATATTGCATTTTCTTCACACAAACAGCCGACCATTCAGATGCATTTATGGCTTTTCATTGCAACCTTCCACATGGAGTAATGGCAAATAACATATTTGAATAGCTCTGTCATGGGAGCACTATAATCTTTTCCTTCTCCGATGGCATATGTCCTTCCACTTCCAACTAATCCTTATTATGCCTCAGAAGCGAAGGTCATTGTCAAAGCCGAGGGGTGATTAAGTTAATCCACTTGTTTTGTGAATCCGATTTACCTCATTTTCCAAACTAGCGAACAATGTTTCGGCACAAAGACATCCAGATGATACCATGGCAAGCATTTAGGAGGAGGTTCCGGTAGACCAGAGAGGTTTCCATTATCTGCCCACCTCATCTGCGTCCCAGTCCGAGTCCCTGTGCTTCCCAGTTCTATCAGCAGATTTCTAATGACTGCGTTCAAAGCTAGTCATCCCAGATAGTGACAGAAAAAAAGAGTAATGGAAAAGGAGGTGTATACAAGTTAAAAGTGGCATGATCTCTCTTATTTATGGATTGATCTGTGCTGCAGTGAGCCGCTAGTGATGCAAGGCACCATGCCCTAGTGAGCAGTGGGCCGGTGCTGCGGCTGGCCAGCCATGCTGAGTTACGCAGTGCAGTGGCATACAGTGGACTTGGTAAGCAGGTCCCTTTCTTCAACACGATGGGATATTTACAACTACAGCAGGCATGGACAGTTGCTCCATGCACAGCCCACAGTAGACAACCATGTACATATGTGTGGATACAAACAGGTGTGTGTGTGTACGTGTGCTTCGTTGTGTGGAGAAAAGGGGCCAGTAATCGAGCAAAAGTCTAGCAAGTCTGTGGAGCGATGTGGGTGTAGCAGAGCCGTTTCAATTCCAAAGTCATTTTGAATTTAGAAATGAATTTCACATTATAATTTGATTTTGGGAATGCATGTAAAGCAATCAAAAATGCACTTTGGTGTTTGTCAACGGCATGTCAGTATGAGTACATGCAGGCATGCAAACTCTGTTTATCTGCAGATGCACACTTGGATGTGTTGTGTGTTTGTGTTTGTATTTTTGTGCAACCTGCTGTCGCGCCTGGGTATGTGTGTTTATGAATATTAGTTTATAGATTTATTAGTGCGGATGGCTGGCAGCACATTAGCGGTGCCATTAGCTTCTCCCTGTCAAATCTGATCAGTCTCCCTCCCCTTCCTCTTTTATCATGTCCTGGCATGTGAGCCATTATTAGTAACATAAGGAGTAGATTATGAGAAAGGAAGAGAAACGGGGGGGGGGTGAAAGGAGAGGGCAGGGAGAGGTGAATGAACAAGATGAAAAGGTGAACAGCCAGCCCCAAAAAAAAAAAACAGAAACTAGCAAAAATGAACTATCCAACGGAGGAAAAATGCAGATGTTCAGCGGTGTTTAGCAGGTCCCGTTGTGAAGCACTCAGTCAGTCATAATAAACAGTCCTGACACACAATTAAAAACACCTGGTGCACCTCCACCAGTTATTAAGTCAAGCTTATAATCATTGGGGGGAACTGCTCTGCAGACCTAATGGCTGTTTTGTGTTTGTGTGTGTGTGTGTGTGTGTGTGTGTGTGTGCGCACACGTTTGTGCATCTATGTCTCTCTCCCACAGCTTTGTAAATTAAGGTATGACCGAGCCAAAATGAAATGTCTCCGGCGTCAATTACTGAGCCAGGCCAAACACCATAATGACCGTTTAAGGCACAGGACCTATTATTTTTTTTCCCAGCATACAATGGCTGCATTGCTGTTTGTATAAGAATTTTTTCCCCTTTTCCGTCAACCAATTACGCATCAAACTGTGGGCTACCTTATTTTCACAGTTGCTCCCTCCTTCATTTCCTCTGAGGACCGTCTACTCAGTTTTAGAGACTATTCAAGAACAAAGTAGCTCTTGTCCCTTCATTACTGTGTAACCCTGCTGTGAGACAGATGTCATTTATAAACAGGTACTCTGATCAAGTTTAAGTGAAGAAGAAGTGGAGTTTATGAAACAGACATTTTCATAGAGAGCCTTCACATGACAGCCAAAGCCTTTTCTCGGCTTGTGGAAGTGGAGCTGGAGGTTGGCTGAAGGTTGAGGCTTGGGGTGGTATGGACATGTTTGACTTGGACTCAGTGTGAGAGAGAGGCTAGAGGCTTAGTGTCTCTTAGAGCGCGCATATAAAAGGCTCTTTTATCTTCTCCGTTGTTCTTTAGCTCATATCCTCCACGGCAGCGGTACTGTTCCTGGCTGTTTGTGTTGCTGGCCTCTGGAGACTTAGCCAAGCCCCTTCAACACACTGAGGGTTTTGGTGCAGACTTTTGAAGTTCTCCACTTTTCCTTGTTACTATATTTTTTCTTCACTTTTCTCTCCTATTTTATGGGGGCTGGTGCAGCCACCAAGGGTTACTGTGTTTCCAATCCAACCACCGGTGAAAGTCAGCCAAGCAAATCCTAGCCGGCATTCTGGCATGCTAAGGGTCATTTAGAAAAGAAAAGAGAGCAGAGGGAATAATCAATCCTGAAATATTTCATCATCCCCAAACCGAGAAGATGTTTGAGTCTAAAGTGCAGAAGAAGATTCATTTCGTCTTGGGTGAAAAACAACTTTGTGATTTTATTTGAAAGAAGAAAAAAAAAACTCCCACAGCTACATCCATCACACATAAGAGCTAAATTAGTTATGGAGTCATAGAAAAGAAAAGAAAAAACTATGTTAGGAATAACTTGATTACAACCCATTTCCTTGCTTTATTATTTTCTGGAAAGCTATTTGTGATGATGAAGAGATTTTAGAAGTAGCCAGTGTGAGAGCTGATTCTTATCTGACTTGTTCTCATGGCAGTGGCCAGCTGAGCCTGTGAGGACTGGTGGCTTCACAGCATGGCTTCAGGCTCTTCTGGGGAAGACCAACATGCTAATGAAATAGCCCCTAATGGTTTTACCTGTTAACCCTCAATTCCTCCCACCCATCCTTAAGTGCTATTTGAATTTTATGTTAATTAGCTTGCTAACAGTCTCGTGTCAGCTCCTTTTAATCCTCCTTGCACCTACAAACCATTAGAGGTGCCTAAATCAAGGGTGGCATTTAGTTTAAATTCATAGAAAGCAACACGTTAAGAAAATCTCGTACTTCTTCTCTCTCATCTCTCTTTCTGCCATTTTTTTTTTTTGGTGGTGTAATATTGCTCCTTTTTTTAACCCTCTCTCATCAAATAATTTGCACTGGATGTGTCTGGGCCCCTAGCTGCTTGGCTGGATCTGTGTCTACTTTGAAGCTCCTGCCTGTCCCTTGAAATTATCTCTTGCCGGCACCCTGGGAGCTGGGGCGCAATGATCCATTTGAGTAGGAGAGACACCCCTTTATTACTCTCACGCTACCACGGTGGTCACTGACAGGGCAGAGCCGTGCTCATTTGGTACAGAAAATGGGTTTTAAGCATGTTAATCCCTCCTAAACGGGTAAAGCTGGTTACTTTTTAGTTGTTACACAGGCATCCGTATCAATTGGGACCTTGCCATTTGTTTTAGCTCTATTTGCAAAAGAGATTTCATTGCAGGCGATTGTGCAAGGTTTGCCAGGGAAAATTAGCAAGGCAGACAAACACACAAAGTATCTTTGCAGAAGACTTGGGCAAGACTGAGAAGATGATTTAGTGAAGCTGACATTGACAAGTCAGCTGAGACACCATGAGACCCATTGAAGACGAAGCACGGAGGGTTACAGAAGTGTAGTTTATGCTGTTTCATCCTCGCCTGATCTCTGGGGGTGGGAGGAGAGAGGATTGAAGTCGGCTCAGCTCAAGGTGTGTGTGCCGTCGCTTATGAAGAGGACAGGCAATCAGATCAGAGGAACATGCAAACTGGCTCTCTCTCTTTCTCACTTACTCTTTTGGTCTCTCTCTCTCTCTCTCTCTCTCTCTCTCTCTCTCTCTCTCTCTCTCTCTCTCTCTCTCTCTCTCTCACACACACACACACACACACACACACACACATACATGTGCGCACACTCTCTCTCATTCGCCATCTTCTGTGCCCAAAACATTAAGCCCTTTACCAAACATGATTTCTGTAATCAAACAATTATGAAAACAATGTCACAAGTGATGTAGGAAGGACAGAGGCAGTCCAGAGGCAACATGACACCCTCCCTGGACATGCACCAAATCAGGTTTTTGCACATTTGGCACCGTTAGATTCCACTTAGTCCTCTAGAAGCCACTGATCGTGACACCTCTGCTCGGCTTCATCTGCATAGCTGCTAATTTCCTAATCACAAGAACAACCTGGCAAACATAGAAGGAAATGGGAGCCTCCTGATGACAGTGCCAACAGTAGCTAAATCCCCTGGCATGCAGTCAACAGTTTGTTTCTTACTGTTGTTCTTGCTGTTGTGGATTGTGTTTTGTCTTGTATAGATGTTCCTATCAAGACTATCTCAACTCCTACCAAATGTGCAGTGGAAAAAAATGTCCTAATTCCATCTTATATGTAGTTATTAAGGTGATTATTTTGGTTGTTGCCATGCTTTGGAAAAGTAGATTAATTCTACAACTAAATCATATAAACATGAGGGCATCTGGGTGGTGTGGTGGTCTATTCCGTTGGCTACCAACAAGGGGATCGCCAGTTTGAATCCCCACATTACCTCCGGCTTGATCAGGCATCCCTACAGACACAATCGGCCGTGTCTGTGGATGGGAAGCCAGATGTGGTTATGTGTCCTGGTCGCTGCACTAGCGCCTCCTCTGGTCAGTCGGTGCACCTGTTCCGGGGGGAGGGGGAACAGCATGATCCTCCTACATTCTACGTCCCCCTGGTGAAACTCCTTACTGTCAGGTGAAAAGAAGTGGCTGGCGACTCCACATGTGTCGGAGGAGGTATGTAGCATTCTGCAGCCCTCTCCGGATTGGCAGAGGGGGTGGAGCAGTGACTGGGGGACAGCTCAGAAGAGTGGGGTAACTGGCCAGACACAATTTGGGAGAAAAAGGGGGGACATTTTTCAAAATAAATAAATAAATGATATAAGTACAGTACAATATTTTCTTTAACTTGGAGAAATTGTTTTTGTATTTGGGTTTGATGTGTTTTGTTGAGGCATCGCTTAGCATTTAGGATTCAACTCAACCTTATTCATACCACACCTTCCATATAAGCATGCAGCCCTGAGTGTTTCACATAGCAAGATTAAAAGATTAAAAGAACAGAAACAAAAAATAAAATAAAAAGCAAAACAGACAACAATAAAAACTGTGCTAGACTAAAAATTACAGCAATAACACAATAAAATGTTAATAACAAAAAAGTCAACAAAATAAAATAAACACAAGGGATAGAGATAAGTATGACAATCAAAGATTAAAACTTAAAAACAAGGCTATAAAATTAGTCCAAATTAGAAGCAAATCAGAAGCAGCCTCACCAGCACTTTTATGGGACACATAAGGACATTTTAAAATAAGCGGTTGAGGACCTTAGTGATCTGGCTGGATCATAAAATGAAAGAAAATCTCTGATTTAGGGGAGAGTAAGGTCATTTCAGGCTTTATGAACAAGTAAAAGAACTTTAAAGTCAACAGTAGGAGATTGCAGGTAGCCAGTGAGCAGAGGCTGATGGGTCACCTGGTCTTCTGGACCAGCTGTAGTTTTCTTTTAGTGAAAAGGGGATTCCAAAAGTCTAAACGGCTAGAAATAGAGGCGTGGATGAGCATTTCGGCATCTTTCTGAGTTAAAAAAGGTCTGAGAAATATGTGGTGAT
Source organism: Lampris incognitus (assembly GCF_029633865.1). NCBI lineage: Eukaryota > Metazoa > Chordata > Actinopteri > Lampriformes > Lampridae > Lampris > Lampris incognitus. The sequence goes on along the minus strand of NC_079217.1, from coordinate 29,774,390 downwards.
TCTGTAACTCCAAAGGAACTTGTGAAACCTGTTTGGTTTCTCTAAATAGGAGGCCGGGGGGTCGAATGCAACCTTGAGGAGAGGAATTAGGTTGAATTGGGTTGGACTGAGTTGGGTTGGCTTGGCTTGGCTTGGCTTGGTTTGGCTTGGCTTGGTTTGGCTTGGCTTGGTTTGGGCACCACATGTTGGTAGACTTGCAGTGGCTTTAACCTAGCCCAAACAGCATGTTGCAAAATGTGAAAAGCTTGGCACAGGGCAATCTGTATGTACGTACTCATGTCCCAAGACTTCTCTCTTCCCAGCATCAGACCAAATGCTCCTTTATTTGGACTTTCTTTTTGTATTTAATTATTTTTCTCCACCGAATCCCATTTGGCTCCCTAATGTCTTACTTTCTCATCATTCCTGTCTGTACCTTACATTTACACTGTTTTTATGCAAAATTGTTTTAAATTTGTTTCTCTACATAAATAAATTAAAGCTATCTAAACCTTGGCAATTTTGTGCAACTTTATCCAAAAAATGCAAAAGACTGAAGCCAGTTGATGCAATTGGCATTCATTGTTTTGATTGCAGTTCTGATAACTCAAAACGAGTCTGGCATGTGGTGGATCTTTGTTATCATCCCAACAGAGGTCCTGGTTGATCTTGAGTCTACAGTGCTGTCTTTTCGCTTTAAATCAACCTTATTTTGGATTTGCTTAGGTCTAATGGATGATAGTGAAGCTACCAGCAATTGATCCAAAGAAGAACCCAGATGAAAAAGAGCCCATGTCCACTGTCCAAATTCTTCAAACCCAGTCCCAAGGTTGTGTCACCAATTTACTCATGGCTACTTAATCCTGGGTTTATGACACATCATTTTGCTAACGTGTCACTATCATGCCTAAGAGGTCAACCCGAGGGCTCGATCAGCTGACCTTCAGGGTCTATACAACCATGTCACTACCACCAGCGCCATACTGCCACAATGAAACATGGGCCTGTTAGCATCACGGGGAGCACCCATGCGTCCCTGAGGCTGATTAAAAACACAGGTCGATGGGCTTTATTTACTGCTTGGCATTGTGTGTGTGTGTGTGTGTGTGTGTGTGTGTGTGTGTGTGTGTGTGTGTGTGTGTGTGTGTGTGTGTCAAGGACATCAGTCCCCGGAGGCCCCTGGCCTGGCAACCCCCAAGCCATACAATGGATCTTATATGGAAATGAGTAAGGGTGATGGCCAAGATGGCTGCCATTTCTGCCTTCGCTGAAGGGTCACCTCTTTAGCCTTGGTGTTTAGCCTGTTGAAGGTTAGAGGCATCTAACACACACTTGGGAGGTTACATGCCAGAATGTTGTGCATGTAGTATTTGTGTGTGTGTGTGTGTGTGTGTGTGTGTGTGTGTGTGTGTGTGTGTGTGTGTGTGCATGCATGCGTGCGTGCGTTTATGTGTGTGTGTGTTTGTCTGTATAAAAACCTGAAACCACCTACCTTGTGGGGACATTTTATGGGTCCCCAGTAGGATAATTGTCTATTTTGGGGGTCCAACTTGGGTTTAGGGTTAAGGATAAAATTAGGCTTATGTTAAGGTTAGGGTAAGGGTTAAGGTTAGACATATAGTTATGATGGTTGAAGCTAGGATTAAGGGCTACGAAATAAATGTAGTCAATGAGGGGTCCGTACAAGTATGGGAAGATGTGTGTGTGTGTGTGTGTGTGTGTGTGTGTGTGTGTGTGTGTGTGCGTGCGTGCGTGTGTGTGTGTGTGTGTGTGTGTGTTTTAGACAGCATTGCAGCTGATGGCTTGTACTGATAGTCACTACTGTGAAGTGAAGGTCACACTGCTCTCGGGTTTCATCTGGCCCTCTCTTAGGAATACCTCTGTAGCTGTCAGCTAATTGGACAGTAGAAAGGGTGTGTGTGTGTGTGTGTGTGTGTGTGTGTGTGTGAGAGAGAGAGAGAGAGAGAGAGAGAGAGAGAGAGAGAGAGAGAGAGAGAGAGAGGGAGAGTGATCGACGGATACAAAGAAGAGAGGGAGAGATGAGGAGAAAAAGAAAAGTGGGAGCTAAAGAGGCAGTATGAGGGAGAAAAGGCAACAAAATAGAAGAAAATTGTTAGAGGGGGAGAAAAAGGCAACGAGACAGGAGCGAAGGAGAATAAAAAGGACAAGGAGAGAGAGAGCTAGATGAGAGAGGAAGGCAAGAGAGAATTGAGATACAGAAGACAAAAAAAAGTTTATATATATATAGAGAAAGAGAGAGAGAGAGAGAGAGAGAGAGAGAGAGAGAGAGAGAGAGAGAGAGAAGAGAGAGAGAGAGAGAGAGAGAGAGAGAGAGAGAGAGAGAGAGAAGGAAATATAAGTTAAAATTGAATAAGAGGACTGAGAATAGGGGCGGGAAAACAGAAATGAAAGACTTGAAGGAAAAGAACATCCCATCTATGACTCCATCTTCAAGAGAACCATATAAATGTGGTTGCACAGAGCAGCAGAGGGGTGTGCCAGAAACAGTGTAGGACCAGCCTTCTGCAGCCCCCACCATGGCCTCTGCCTACACCCCACTCATCTACTGCTCCTCTCCCTCTCTCCTCCCTCTCTCTCTCTCTCTCTCTCTCTCTCTCTCTCGCTCTCTCTCTCTCTCTCTCTCTCTCTCTCTCTCGCTCTCTCTCTCTCTCTCTCTCTCTCTCTCTCTCTCTTTCTGTGGGTTGGCAAAAACTGTTTTTCACTGCTTTTTATGCTGCAGAAGACGTAGGGAACTTTTTGGTGTTTTAGATTGTTTGTTTAGATCCTTTAATGAAGTGTGATCTAAAACTGCTTTTATTTTCGGAGCAGGACACAATAAAAATAATGCAACAAAGTGGCAACTTTTGAACTTCCTTGCTGGCGAAGCTAAACTGTCAACATAGTATTTCACCAGAAAGAACAAGATGGAAGGAAAACTGTGTGAAGAAATAGTCCCTGTGTTCACCTCTCTCATAAAAGCCAGAGTTTTAATTGATTTTAAATTTCATAAATTAATGAATAGCATGGTTGTGTTTGTAAATCAGTGGCGTTATAATGATGTCATTTGTTCAGTAATGAATTATGAATTAACATTTAGTGACTTTTTCAGACAATGTTATCTCTGTGAGTCTGTTTCAAAGCTGCTGTAAATGTGTGACAGTGTATTAAAGTTTTGTTTTTTTTAAAAGTCAAAAAAGTCTCTCTCTCTCTCTTTTACTCGTGTCTCTTCTGTCTGTCTTTGTGTTCCCTCCTGCAATTCTGTAACTGTCTCTTTTTGACTTTCTCCACTTTCTTTATCTTTCCCCCATTCAACTCAAAAGCCACTTGAGAGAGAGAGAGAGCGAGCGAGCGAGCGAGAG